>NC_028357.1:34274989-34278907 GCF_000741045.1 Vigna radiata var. radiata
TCTTTAGTCAACAACTTTTCACAAACAAAATGACAATCAATTTCTATATGTTTAGTCCTCTCGTGAAACACTGGATTTGATGCAATGTGGAGCGCAGCTTGATTGTCGCAATACATCTTCATAGTATGGATGTCACAGAATTTAAGCTCTTGAAGGAATTGTTTCACTCATATAAGTTCACATGTTAGTGACGCCATTACCCTATACTCAGCTTCCGCTGTTGATCGAGCTACTACATTTTGTTTCTTACTTTTCCATGAAATAATGTTTCCTCCCAGAAAAACACAATATCCTGTAGTAGACCGTCTATCAATAGGCGAGCCTGCCCAATCTGCATTACAATACCCAGCGACTTGAATGCTTCATTTATCTTCATATAAGAGTCCTTGCCCGGGAGCCTTTTTGACATACCTTAGAATGCGAATGAAAGCATTCCAGTGGTCAACACATGGGTCCTGCATGAACTGACTAACCACTCCAACTGCAAAGGATAGATCTGGCCTTGTAATAGTGAGATAAATCAGTTTTCCAACCAGTCTCCTATACCTCTCTGGATCAGAGAATAATTCACCTTCTTCTATCTTTAATTTCTGGTTTGGGTCCATGGGACTGTCTACCGGTCTGCAATCAATCATGCCTATTTCTTGTAATATATCAAGAGCATACTTCCTTTGGGAGATCACAAATCCATCTTTTGATTGCGCTACTTCAATGCCTAAGAAGTATTTGAGACTTCCAAGATCATTGGTTTGAAAATGTCTACACAAGTACTCTTTCAGTTGAGATATTCCAACAACATCATTTCCTGTAATGATAATATCATCAACATATATTATTAAGTAAACACATTTCCCAAGAGAAGAATGACAGTAAAAAACCGAATGGTCTGCTTCACTGCGTTTTAGCCCAAATTTTTGAACAATGGAGCTAAACTTTCCAAACCAAGCACGTGGTGATTGCTTGAGGCCATATAGAGATCGATGCAATTTGCATACCATACCAGACTCCCCCTAAGCAACAAACACAAGAGGTTGCTCCATATAAACTTCTTCCTCAAGATCACCATGTAGGAAGGCATTCTTGATATCCAATTGATGAAGTGGCCAGTGACGAATGACTGCCATGGCAAAGAAGAGGCGAATAGTAGTCATTTTGGCGACAGGAGAGAAAGTGTCACAATAATCAAGATCATAAACCTGAGTGTAACCTTTTGCAACAAGCCGAGCTTTGAGCCGATCAATTTCACCATCAAGACCGACTTTAACTGCATACACCCATCGGCAACCAACTGCCTTTTTGCCCGGGGAAAGGGACACCAGCTCCCAAGTATTACTGTGGTCAAGAGCTTGCATTTCCACAATCATAGCTTGTCGCCATCCAGGATGATCAAGTGCTTCTTTGACATTCTTGGGTATAACAACAGAAGACACTGAGGATAAAAGAGAAAAATAGGAGGGCGACAATCGATGATAGCTAAGAAAGTTATAAATGGGATGGGGGTTTTGAGTGGAACGAGTACCTTTTCTGAGGGCAATTGGCCATGCTGAATCATTGGCACCAGGAGGCGTGGGAGGAGGTGACGAGGGAGAAGAATCTGAAGCAGGAGATTCACCATTGTCTTGGGGAGGTGGACTATCCATGGGGGCCCTGTGTGAGATGATCTCAGTATGTGGAGAACCGGGTGCAGGAGGATGGTGATCAACACTTGGAATGACAGAGACAATGGATTTATTTGACTCAGCCATCGGAATAGGAAGGACTTGTTGGAGGATAGAAACATCTTGAACAGATGGAGAGAAGTAAGGAGTTTGTTCAAAGAAAGTGACATTAGCAGACATGTAATACTTCTTAGTTTCAGGAGAGTAACACCGATATCCTTTTTGAAGTCGGGAATAGCCTAAGAAAACACATTTGAGAGCGCGAGCAGAGAACTCTAGACCTGGAGACATGTCATGAACAAAACATACACAACCAAACACTCGGAGAGATGTATGAAAGAGAGGATCATTAGAAAACAAAATGGAGAAAGGGACTTTATTATCAAGAGAGGAGGAGGGCATCCTATTAATAAGATAACATGTAGTTAAGATGGCATCTCCCCAGTGATAGACAGGAATATGGNCACCAAGCAAAAGGGTACGAGCAGTTTCAACCAAGTGTCTATTTTTTCGTTCTGCTATACCATTTTGCTGTGGTGTATGAGGACAAGTAGACTGATGTAAGATACCATGGGAACTCAAGATGGCAGAAAAAATGGATGAGAAATACTCTTTTGCATTATCTTAATATTTTAATTACTTGACCAAATTGATTCTTGATTTCATTCAAAAAAGATGTAAAGATAACTAACAATTCAGAACGATTTTTCATAAGATAAACCCAAGTACATCTTGAATATTCATCAATAAAGGTAACAAAATATCTAAAACAAAGGAGGAGATACGACTAGGTCCCCATATATCAGAATGGATAATGGAAAAACTAGAATTACATATTGATTGAGACCTTTTAGGAAAGGAAGATCTAACATGTTTTCCTAATTGACATGATTCACATTCTAAGGTTTGGAGACCACTAAGTTCAGGACACATCTTTTTTAATTTGGACAAATGAGGATGGCCAAGTCGATCATGTAGCACTTTAGGATTAGGAGTAGCAGGACACCCTTGGACGAGATCCATAATGGTATAATCCATCAGCTTCATATCCTTCTCCAATCCGTCTCCTCGAACCACGCTCCTGTATAACAAAAGATTTATGATCAAAGGTTATTGAACAATTTAACATTTTGGTCAACTTGCTTATGAAAATTAAATTAAAAGGACAATTAGGGACAAAAAGGACATAGTTGAGATTGAGGGAGGGAGACAAGGAAACATGACCGACTCCTTTGGAGAAAGTTTTAGATTCATCTGCAAAGGTTATGAAATGAGGTTTCTCTCGAAAAGAAATAGATGAGAACAAAGAGGTATTACTAGAAATATGATCAGAAGCACCTGAGTCAATTACCCATGAATTTGGACCTTCCATGGATTGAGAAATGCAGGTTGTTGATGTACTGGGAGATTGAGATGATTCTGCCAAGCTGTTGGACTTTAACCTTAAATACTCTTGATATTCATCCTNGGTGAACTTAGAAGTGAAAGTTTCAATCTTTGGAGTGGAAGTTCCAGTCTTCAAAATATTGGCGGTCTTGGAAGGAAAACCATGTAAATAATAACAATTTTCTTGAGTGTGACCCATCTTTTCACAGTATGTGCATTGCGGACGTCCCCGACCTCCTCGTCCTCCTCCTCTAGTGCCACGTCCTCCTCCTCTAGTGCCACGTCCTCCTCTTCCTCGTGTGGCAACCATGACAGATGGTTACACTAGTTCATGCGCTTCTTGAGTTTGAGGTACTGGGACACGTAGAAGACGAGTGGTCAATGTTTCCATGGAGGGGACCTCATGACTAGTTAGAAGTTGATCTCTGAGATGATCAAAATCGGGATGTAGGGCACGAAGGATCAATACCATGTAATATTTGTCCAATTTCTTTTGGATATCCTTTAATGGGTCCGCTTCCAAAAACATCCTCAGTTCTTCGACGGCAGATTGGGCTTCAGCCATAAAGGACACCATATCATGGTTTGTCATTTTAAGAGATGCAAGCTTGTTCGCAGTGTCATAGAGACGTTGAATATCGTTGACATAAATGCTTTAAGCTTTCTTCCAAAAGGAGTGACAAGTTTTGAAAGCCCTCAGAGATATAAGAAGGTTGGGTTCCACCGATTGCCATAATAGGGCACACAAGTGGAAATCTACTTGTTTCCACTTATCAACTTTTTCAGTAGGCACATGACTTCCATCTTGCTCAAGGTGGTCATAAAGCCCTTGGCCAAGGAACCACATTTCAACGGCAGCAGATCATGATAGATA
>NC_028357.1:34279287-34290688 GCF_000741045.1 Vigna radiata var. radiata
ATCTTCTATTTATAATAATAAATTGATACAAGAGTACATGATAATTAGAGTAACCTAGACACAATATAATCATGATAATTAGAGTAACCTAGACACAATATAATCATGATAATTAGAGTAACTTAGACACAATATAATCATGATAATTAGAGTAACCTAGACACAATATAATCATGATAATTAGAGTAACCCTAGACACAATATAATCATGATAAATAAGATAAATATCCTAACAAGGCGGAAGCAGGGGCTTCCTTCTTTCTTGGAAATCTTAAAGTTGAAGAAGGAAAATGATGAGAATAGGCGGAAGCACCGCTCTCGAGATCTTGAATGGAGGAGGGCATGGAAGGCTAAATACATAAAGACGACGAAAGAGAATGAGGATCCACATCTACATATTGACTGGAGGGCTGTGGCGCCCGACATAGAGCTTTGGATACTGGCGATGAAATACGTGAAGGTGGAGATGAAAGAAGGTTACTTTCAACAGAATTACCACGCCGAAAATCTTGAAATGAGGGCACGGATAGCCAGGTATATAAAACTCCAGATGAAAGGGTCGCCGATAGGCTTGGCCCAAATTCTAGCCGAAAGTCTAAAAGTTGAAGGTGCAATAATGGTGACACTCATAAAACACGGATATCTGTAATTTGGGTATATACTTTTTTCTGCAATATGTCTTAGTTCTTGGATATTACAAAGAAAGGTACATAATACCTAATTTGAGTGTATTGGCAATTGGTTTTTTGTTACAAGAATATATCAGTTTACTCTGTGTAAAGGGAACTTCAAATGTTCTATACTCAAAATTTCCTATTTCTTTGAGAAGATTGAATGCATAATTCCTTTGAGAGATAAAGATACCTCATCCAGAATAGGCGATCTCCATAGCTCTCAATAGATCCTTGGGATTGTGTGGGTGGATCTGGTTTCTAATATTCACATGTAATCCTGCAAAAATATATCGCATCAGTTGATCATTTGTCACGTCCGCTGCTTGTTCCACTTTTTTCATCCACCCCCGCTGGTATTCTCTTTTGTCTTCCTCCCATTCGTCATCAATCTCTTCTCTGCTTCCCATTCTATCCCCACTTACAAAATCTTTGCTTCCTTCAAACCTCCTTTCAATATTCTTAAGTTTGCGCATAACATCCTCCATCAAATCACTGAGCCTTTGAAAGTTGGCTCTAGATTCCTCCCTCATTTCCTCACTTACCCTATCTACGAATGCTCACTCTACTCTCCATGACTCTCTTGGTGTTTTTGATCCGGCAAGTCGGACCAATTATTAAGTTTCTTGGAGACAAGAAACCAGATTTCAAATTCAGTTTAAGAAATGATCACACAAATCCTATTGCACAATGTATGATCACACTTTAATTAGGAAAAACATAATATTGAAAACATCCAACAGCTTCCAAGGGAAGAAATCTTTCTACACATGACGAGCCCTGTTCTAAGATGAAAATACCCACCAGCCAGGAGGGACATACTTAATAACTACCGCTAACCACCTATAACTTGCCTAACTACTGCTAACTTTTGAACTTTTTTTCTAACATACATCGTAAGAGCCTTATCATATTCTTTGATTTGGACCTTGTAAATATCGAGTTTAACATAAGTGAATTAGCTGATCGAATCATTTTCACTATATGTAGCCTTATCATAGTCATGCTGATAGAATCTTTGATTTGGAGCCTTATCATAGTCATGCAGACCTGTGCTTGAGTGTGCATACTTTGGCTAGAAAATGAAGATAATAACATCCTTTTGTCAAAATTGAATATATGGTGAGACGATTTCATGTTTGATAAATTCAAACAAAAGTTGCCCCAGAAGACTTTTCAGACATATTATAAGAGAAGTGAAATAGAAACAAAATGACAAAGGGTTAACGCCACAAACATAGCTGAAAAACAGATGCGAAGGGACTGGGACTGGCAATGGATTATTCAACTCTTTCTCTTGCATGATAGGAGTGAAACAGAGGTGAGAAATAGTAGCATGTTAAATTTCCTCATCAACCTCGTCTTATGAACTCTAGTATGTAAAGGGAATTTGTATTGAGTATGTCTTAAGAAATAGTAATTGCTTTTAACTCTCACTTTCATCTCTTTTTCACTCAATTTGCATTAAATCAGACATTATGGATGAGATGATGGCCATTATCATTTCTTTTCAATTTACCTACTTTTGGTAGGCACAAGCATTATATCCCACACAACAATTATTCCTTTCAAATATCATTCATCTTCTACAAAGAATATCCCAATGAATCAGGCAAAAGAAAATGTTGATATTACCTATATCAAAGCTTCTTTATGACTTCATCAATTACACGACTATAGTAAGTCATTCTCCTGATTGCCAATTTTGCTTCCTCAAAATTCTGGTTTTGAAAAGCGTGACCTAAGGTATTAGACCAATTTTGCAGCTTCTCCTGCATCTGAATGACAAATCAAAGGATGACATCAAGAAACAACATGAAAGTAAAAATAATTCAAAATATTAGAACCAATTATGCATCTCTTTGCAGCATTCAGCCTTGTTGGAGATTCCATGCATACCTGGGAGAGAATGCGATTCAAAGCCTCCCCATTTGTAGCTTCTTCAACTGCTTCCCTGATTTCAAGAATCTATAGTAAAATTTAGCAATGAAACTTGGAAGCCAGATTTTCCTTTAGAAGAAGATGGAAAGATGAGATAAAAGATATTCGATAATTTATACTACTAATCTTACCATACAAATTTCAGAATTCAATTTAAGTTATGGAAAAACAGAAGCTGAGATATTCCACAGAAAGAAATTAAAAAAAAATAGCGAGCAGAACAAGCAAGAAAAGATGAAAAGATTTTCCAAGTGATAAAATGCTTCTTTCATCCCCTTGAACGTTTGCCTAACTGAATTGCAGTTTTTATACATAAAATTTATGTTATTCTCTTCATAAAGTAAGTAAGTCTTCCAAAAATCGGCACAATCCAGTTATAAATGGAAATGGGATTCCAAATTCTGAAGAGAAATACCTAAACTAACCATTCAATGACAACACAATTGCCAAACTTCCCATTTACAGAAAATGTCACCAAATGAACCTTGAGAGTGAAAGCTGATTTAAACTTCAAAGAGGATAACTATCCACCCATTTTCCAAAGAAATAGCTTCACATATATTTTATTTACCATGGAAAGGAATTTAAAAGAAAATTTCACATTGAAAAGCAATAAGGTTCTTTTGTTACCTCTGTCAGTAGTTCTGGATCTGATATTGTCTGCTCTTCATCAATTTCTACTCCATTAAGCTTCAGCTGAAAAGAAAAGGCACAACTTTACATGGTAACACCAACAGAGAAACAATTGAAATTGAACAATATATA
This sequence comes from Vigna radiata var. radiata, assembly GCF_000741045.1. Lineage (NCBI taxonomy): Eukaryota > Viridiplantae > Streptophyta > Magnoliopsida > Fabales > Fabaceae > Vigna > Vigna radiata. The sequence continues at coordinate 34,282,665 of NC_028357.1, forward strand.
ACTAACTACATCGATGGAAAGCATAGTTAGATGGCATGTTTGATGTATNNGNCCCAATTCAGATAATAAATTTCACCAGCACAAATNTATTANNTTTCNAGNTTTTCAAATTTNGCAGANAGTTTNNTACTGNAATGAAGCATCATCAATTTGGAATCTTTGATGGAAGTATTCTTACCAAGTAAATTCCTCTTGACAAAGGCTTGCTAAGTGTACGGTACGCATCAATCACCCTTGCAGATTGTTCAGCAGCAAAATCCCTTTCTTTCTAACCAATTGAAGGAAAACAAAATCTTTTAGTTCCTCCAAAACCTCATTCAACCTCACTGCCTTCCCCCATCCCCTTAAAACAAAAAGAGTAGAAAGAAAAATCAAATAGAAAAACAAGAACTTAAAATAAGAAAAAAGGATATCCCATAATACCAACCTGAGATTTTGAATGTACTAAATCAGGATGCAGCTTCTTTTGCCACTCTTTGTACTTGACCTCCAAATTCTCACCTTCTTGATCATACTTCCTCTCCCTGTTTAAAATTAAAAAACAAATAGTAAAAATGATTTTTAACTTCTTAGCTCATCTATAAATTTATAGACAATAATTCATCCATTATATAAATATATTTTTCTTCCTTCATCCCAAAAACTAAAGCACACACATTCATAATCCAGCAATGAAACTCCAAAACTTAACTAGACACGAATATACATTTTATGCTGCAACAAAAATGGATTAAGCAATGACCTACGCTAAAAAACACACACGCACAATTAATTTCCTGAAATACTAAAGTTTCACTTTTCCTAATTCAGTGTCTCAAAACAGACTGAGTCAACAATATCCCTGTGTATACTTGTTGCTTTCCACTGCAATTGACCAACCAAGGTGAAAACCCAATAAATTGTCAGAAGAAGAAAACTTACAAACGCAATTGATTTTTTTTTTTCTTAGTATTCTTCTAACAGAATTGAAATTTCACCTCCCTGTGCTGTGTTAATATTTAATTCAAACTTTAATTTCATAAATTATCAAAATAAAACTCCAATTCGATCGGAGAATGGTACCAGTAAACAAAAAAGCACCAAAAAACAAGGCGAAAACCAAATCAATTGTTAAGCAATTCCTTAATTTTTTATTTAGTGTTCTTATGTCAGAATTGGAATTTCACATCACTGAGCTATGCTAACCTTAATTCAAACTTCTACTACACAAATTATAAAAATAAAAAATAAAACTCTAACTCAGAAGGGATAATGGTGTCAACAGAACTAAAAACACCGAACTAAAGAAGAAAACTTCGGAAGCAATTTCAGCACCCAGAAGAAAAAAACAAAGCCCCGGAAGCTTACACCCCAAATATCTCAAAATAGTCGGTGGAACCATCGACGGGTTGAATGCACCGNCACGAGTCGCATACGAGGAAAGGNGCGGAATGAGGGGCAGCATGGCAATTCCAGCACCCACTTTGGATTTCCACGGNAGATTTAGAGCATAAAGTTTTNNAGGAAAACCCGGGAGAACAGTTGAAATCGAAGGTGGGAGCGCGAGGAGGAGGATGGTGAGGTGATGCATGATGAAGAAGAGAGAGTTTAATGTGAGGAGGAAAATTGGAAGTGAAGTGCTGCGGAAATGAAGTTAAAGAGCGCCGCAAAAGAAAATAAAAGGGCTTGCAGAGGTTCTTCTTGGACATGGTGTGAGCACACAGAGAGGATATGCAGAAGGAAGGTATAATGTTTGGGGGAGTGAGAAATGATTTGGGGAAATTGCAGGCGTAGATTTGAGGGAGGGAAGGTGAGAATGATCCTCTCTTAATGGAGAAGATTTGAGGGGATGAAGAGTAAAATTACAAAATGCCCCTTGTTACACTGTGCCTGTGCGAGAATGGGAGGTGAGAACCATTCTCCCCCATAACAATCGATTCTGCTGGTTCAGATATAATTGTGGATGCGTTTGGAAGAGGTGGTGGTGGCCGCAGGTGGTTTCGTCATTGGTGCTGCTCTGCTGTGGGGCTGTAATGCGTCGATGGTGGTGGTGAAGGTGGAGATGCCTGCTGGTGCCCTATTTTGTGGGCCGAAGGAGACAAACAATACTTACGAGAAGAAGAAACTGCTTAAAAATAAAATAATAAGGGTTAAATATACTTCTAGTCCCTGAAGTTTCATTGATTTTTGGTTTTAGTTCCTGTATCAAACATTGATGGCATTTCATCTTCTTAGTATGGAAACATGTATTTTTGGTCCCTAAAAATAAACTGTGTTAAATTTTTGCTGACATGACTAACGGCACTTCCAGGTCTTCAGTGTACACTGTTTCCTTTTTCTGAAACGTGGCATCTTTGACTTAAATGTTTGATTTTTTTGCAACCCTTTTCCCCGCCCCTCGCCGACACCAACCTCCCTGCCGAACTCTTCTCCACTTACAGCACCGTCGATCACGCCCTGGTCACTCTCCTCACCTTCGATTCCATGGTCTATCTCCACCATCTCGCCTCTTCCCCCTGTTTCTCCCTCCACCTATGATGGAAGCTCCCTTGAAACAAGTCTGCAGTTTAGAGAACAACTGGAATAATACAAAGGAGACACATTGATAAGATGTGCAAAGACTCCGGTCTGGTGGGTACATAAAACCTAAACGGATAGAAAAGAGACACATTATTTGAAAACATGCTTTGCTTTGGTAAAACTGTTATTTAGATGTTGAATATCTAACTAATGCAGAGTGGTTGATGCTAATCCAAAGATCAACATAATTTACCAAGAAAGTTATATTATTACTTTTATAAAAGTGAATTCTTAAGCCAATAAAATAGTCGTTCAGATTATTGGACAATCAGAATCTGTTTAAACAAGTCAATATTGTCAAAATATTTATACCAATTGCAGTGTGGAACAAGCATAAATTGCTTTTCACCCTTTTGTGAGCTTTTTGATAAGTATGATTCAGAAACTACAGAGAGAAGATCTTTCAACTCAATTGCAGTAACCATAAATGTGATTTGACCATCTGGATGAGCCGTGATCTTTGAAGAAAGGGCTGAAGCTTGAACTAAATGCAGTAAAGGCTTCCGAATAATGAATTGATTACTTGGATAGATAAGGGATGACAATGGTTGTTGAGATTCACCATTGCCTGACAACTGCAATTTCTTCAAAATTCTTCAAATTGAATTTTATGGCTGGACAAAGTGCAAACAGCAAGTAAATGAGGCAAATTCTGCACTAAAATGCTGAAAAATGAATACGCAGTGGTGAAAATGAATGGTAATGTATTTAAGGTGTAATTGAGGCTTCAAGCAAACTTATTTCATCAAATGTAACATGTTTAAACACTTAAACAGTAAAGAAGGTGACTACAACCGAATATGATAAGCTCACTTCCTCAGTTAGAGCAAAGTCACGACTTTAAGGTGTGAGTTGGTGAAATGGTGCAAAGGTGACCAAATGAGCAGTAAGCAAAGGCTGTAATTGACCAAATAAACTTGCTGAAACAAAGAGAATGCACCTACAGCCACAGAATCTCAAAATAGTATAGTAATTACCAAATTATGCAGTAAAAAAAATGGCTAAAACTGCACTAAATTGGTGGCTGGAAAACTGGAACAGCAGTGGTCAATTTGAAATGCAATGATTCAAATGTGTAGCTAACACTTCAAACAAGTGTATATCACCAATTGTGATATGTGTAGCCGATAAAACAGCAAAGAAACTTATCAGCACAGAAAATCACTAGTGCAGTGGTGAATTTCAGTAAATGCAACGGTATAGATGATGATGTTGTACAAAGGCTAGAATAAGGTCAATCCAACAATGCATACAAGTTTCAAATGATGAAATACACTTTCACCAACAGTTACAAAGCACAAAAATTCACCAAAACTCAAAATCACTATGAGAGTTGTGAATTATGCAGCAAAGCATACAAGACAGGGCGAAATTGAGAAATTGAGAAACAGCAAATCATGCGTTTGAATGTCTACGATCTATGCGTTTGAATGTCTACGATCTCATCCCTATAATTAATTACGTACTGGATTGGATTTGGCAATATTTCATTATGACATTAAAGGTTTCTCTTTGTCTCTCTCTGTTTCCTTGAACTTTTTTAACTAGCTTTTATGCCTATACCAGATCTGATTTAGTACAGTTTTTTTTTTCAATCCCCAATCAAGCTACATCATGTCCGGGTCCTTCGACGAGAGCATTAAGGTTTGGGATGTGAAGACGGCAAATACTGTTTTTCTTCTTCAATGACCAACAAATTCTCGTTGGGATGGGTCATCACCACTACCAACTAACCTCTGTCGTCACTTCTCAATCTCAGAAATCATTGTCGCTGCCAATTGATTTGGATGAGAAAATGGAGGAGAAAAGAATGGGAGATGAACAGATAGACAGAGGATTTGACGTGGCAGAGAGAGAATATTAAAATTGATAGAAGACGTGGCAAGTCTATTAGTGAGATTTGAAGCTGTCTATTTTTAGGGACCAAAAATACATGTTTCCATACTAAGAGGATGAAATGCCATCAATGTTTGATGCATGGACTAAAACCAAAAATCAGTGAAACTTCAGGGGACTAAAAGCATATTTAACCCAAATAATAATTATAACAATATAATACTAATAATAATTAGTTATAATAAAAATATTACTTTTCAGTTTTTTTATTTTTAAAATTATTTTATTAATTAAATAATTACTCTTTATAAAAGAATTCTTTTTTTATCATTTTAATAATTATTCTTTTAAATTAAAATAATTATACATAATATTACTTATAATATTTTTTTATAATTAAAATTTATTTTATTTATAATTTTATCTATAACTATATATATATATATACTTTTTGTTTTTCCAATTTTACTATTTAATTATTATTTTTAAAATTTAAATAATTTATAAATATTTAAAAATATACACAATATATTAGTTTACGCTAATAATAATAATAATAATAAAATGATAATTATTATTATTATTATTATTACACTTAAATTTCTATCTCATTCATTTTTAAAAATAAAATGATAATTATTTAATTTTATTCATTAAAACATGTCATTTTATATATAGTATCCATTATATCATATTCAGAATTTTAATCACAAATTCATCCAAATCACATCCATTTTCCTTATCCAAACAATCATACTTTCACTTTCACTTCCATTTCGTCTCGAATTCATCCAAATCACATTCCTTTTTCTTATCCAAATCACTTTCATCCAAATTAACACTATTTTTTATCAAAACCTATTTTTATCCTAATTACTCTAAACTATATTAATTTTAAACAATTAAAACCTAAACTATCCTAAAAGAGGACTATTAACAAAGAAAAATAGGGAAAAATAGAGAGTTAACACCCTCGGTCACAGTTATAGAATTATGCAGAATTTAGCATATTTAAGGATAACCTTATTTCTACCTAGTTCTTGTCCATTTATCAATCATAAATACATTCAAAACAACACGCAACATCGCAACATCGATCAATTCATCAACATACCATCATTTAAACATATAAGCATCCAAAACAACCAATCATAATTAAATTACAAGTTTCCCTTACCTTATAACCAGACGACTATACACTTGGCAGCAAAATATGTTTTCCTTGAACTCCTACCCTTCTATAATGCCTATTACTCACGAAACAAGGAAGAGATCAAAACATGATCAGAATTTTTGTGAAGAAGAGGTAGATGAACGCATGCAACTAAAGTTTAGCTTGCATGTGTCCGAAAACAGGTTTCTAAAGAAGGAGATAAGTTTACCTACTTAGAACCAAAGTTTGATCAGTGCAACTAAAATAGCTTGACACCAGGAAGGCCTAATCAGAAGTTGATTGATGATTGGAGAAAGAAAAAGGTGAGAAATCTTAGAGAGAAGTTGCAGAAGTCTAGAGAGAAGAAGGAGAAAACTAAGTTTCAGAAATTTGGAGAAGAATGGTTGCATGTAGGAAGTGGAGCGTGATTTGAAATTTTCACTTTAAGTACTACCGTTATAAACCGATCGGTCCATTTCCTAACTGCCACTTTTCTGAAATTCACACTTTCTTTAGTGCCACTTGGATCCCACTTGTTGGGAAATTTAATGGACGTGACAATAGGAAAAATGAATCATATACTCATAAGAAAAATGTACAATTATACATAATATTAAAGGTAACAACGGATAGTGTTTATCCATAATCTGATTCAAAAATAAAATTTCTATATAACTATGTTCACTGTTGGCACGGATATTTATTTTAAAAAATTTATAAATATTTTAAAATCTGTTAGCATCCACATATATTAAAAATATATATTTTATACCTTTTAAAATAAAATTTAAATAAAATTAGAAAAAAATATAAAATTTAATATAAATGAAATAAAATATAAACTAAAATTTAATTTAATTTATATTTAATCTAAAAAAGTATAAATAAGTTTTATTTTGAATTCAATTTAATTAAATAAAATATAAATTAAAATTTTATTTTTATTTCTATAAGTAACAATATCCTACTCACACTCGACCATTTTTTTTAAGTAGATATTAAAATATTCATTGCTATCATAATGTAAATAATAAATGAGTATAAGTTTGTCAAAATTTTAGTATCAGATGGCAGCATATTTTCAGTAAATTCCATTTTGTTATAGACCAAGTCAGGAGAGAGAAAGTGAAACTGATTTATTGCAGCACTGAAGAGGAAGTAGAGACATCTTTACTAAACCTCTGAAACAAGCTCGGTTTGAAACTGACGGTTTCTTATGTTTTCTATCAATCTCTCTGTTTTCTTTATATACGTTTGTGTTTCCTTGCCACGGTCTCCAACAAGACAATATGCAATATGTCTTATTATCAAACAACAAACGTGTTTACATGTATACCATTAAGTCTTAATTTCTCTCCAAAAAGTCTGACTAAACACTAGATTAATAAATATTATATTATATATTTATATTCATAGAACCTTCAATTTTTTATTTTTATATATGAGTAGTACTAAGTTCAAGATCTTGAAATTAGCTTGGAAGATTGCGTATCATGGATTGCATCTGAAATATATGACCGAATGAGATATGTGAAAAATGTCAAAAATTAATCATGTAAATGTTTTCCTATTACTGAAATCAAATTCAATATAAAATACAAGATTAAATATACTAAACAAAATATTTTAATTAGGGGTATTAAAAATAAAAAGTCGTAAATGGAGGAGTGGGTAATAAATTAAAACAAATAAACAAAATTGTTGTATAAGAGAAGAGTGAGAAAGATATCAAACAAATTTGTTTTTGTAATTTATCCTTGACGAATTTTTACATTGATTGAGTATAGGTATTAGTCGTATTTGATTTTTTTAATTGAATATATAAAAAATAATAATATGTACATATATATGTCACGTTCCCGTTCCAATATATGTCATAATATTCATCTTCATCCTAATTTTTATTTAAATTATTAAAATATTTATAGTTTATTAAAGGTTTAATACATCTTTTGGTCCCACCTTTTTGGGGTTTTTATTCAAAATGGTCCCACCTTTGGAAAAAATTCACTTTAGTCCCATATTTCATTAAATTTTGTTCAAAATGGTCCCTATGGCAGACGGCGTTAAATTTCTAACGGTGCAGATGCTGGCGTGGCAAACTGTTATCCATCTGTGTCCAATTTATATTACGTGGTTGTTTGACAAAATTTAAGGGTAATTAAAAAACCCCTAATTAAATACAAATTAGAAAATTAGGGTAATTGAAAAACCCCAACCCCTAATTGTTCGTCAATCGCGATTGGAGAGAAGGCTCTACTATTCATTTGTCGCCATTGGAGATCAAGTCAGTGGTGATTGCGTGAAGGTGGTAGTTCAACATTGCACGGGGGTGAGGTAAGGGTTCACTTTCTAAGGCTATTCTGTTGTTTATGTTTGTTTTTGGGGGTTAGGGTTTAATTTGATGTTCTGTTAGGGTAGTGTATTGATGTTCTAAGGTTACTCTGATTTTGGGTAGTATAAAAAGTTGTTTATT
>NC_028357.1:34296062-34297246 GCF_000741045.1 Vigna radiata var. radiata
GTTTTGGAGTCGCCACCATAGTTTATCCTGGAAAACTATGGAAAAAACCATAAAAATATAAGACACGGTCCACGAAAACCAAAGATTGGGTTCGGGAGTCGGTTACGCGTAGGGAAGGTGTTAGCACCCTACAACGCCTGCCNAAAGGCAGTACCTTTAATTAAATACGCGAAATAAGATATGGTTTGCAAAATGTTTAACTATCCCAAATACAACAATATAAAGAAACAAAAATATTTTTTAGTTTTTTGGGCCCGACAAGGATTGACCTTGCTCCTACGTATTCTCAGTCATACTGAGAAATCAGGGTTACGTAGTTCTTTTGTTCGTTATTCACTCTTCTTGATGAATTCTCTTTGTTTGATCATTGAGTGCTCTTATTTGCGACATGAGTTGACTCCTACCTGATGACAACCCTTGCTTGGGGATGATTTTGAAAAAGAATTTATTTTTGCCTCAAATGGGGTGACAATGGATATATATTTTTGCTTTTTAGATAAAGTCAAGAAGGCCACACATCATTTTGAACTCTGATTAGCTTATTTTCAAAAGATTAATTTTGCGACTGGATGACCTCAACATGAGTCGTTTTTTTCTTTTTGTTTCTTGCTTTTTCCTTTCTAGACTGCCCTTTCGGGTTTTCAATCTAGTGGGCTTATTCTTTTTTTTTTTATTTTGTCTTTCTTTTTCAATTTTTTTTTGTTCTTATATTTTTTATTTTGTCTCAATGGATTCGGGGATCACGCTACTAGCGCAAGCGAGAAAAATTTTGGCCAAGTCAATCTGCCCCAGTGAAAAGGTTTACTTTATTATTGAGGGCAGCGACGATGTTTGTTGAGGGGAAATCCTTTATTTTGGAAAAGCGGAGGGCGGAGGCTTTCAAACAGCATGTGCACAAACGTCTTGAGAGAAACGTCAAAATTGTTATTTTTGATTTAACATTTGACCTCGAAAAAGTCTGATACTGCAACTTTTGTTTTTTATTGCCATTTTTTCATTTTTTCATTTTTTTTTCCTTTTCCAAAAACAAGAGTTTGAAGATTTGCAAGAAAGACAAATGACTCAAGATTGCCATCATTTTTTTCAATTTTTTTTTCACAATACCCTTTCAGAACTCGATTTCCAGCACTATTTGGAGAAACCCTGTAGAGAAAGTTCGCATTTTAAGTCATGGATGACGACGC
>NC_028357.1:34298863-34300436 GCF_000741045.1 Vigna radiata var. radiata
TCATCAAATATATACCAAATAAAGTCAAAATGGAAATAAAAAAACCTTGTAATGCCGACATCCCCAAAATTTTCGCCCAGCATTCTGGGGAGTTCTCGCCACTTTGGACACAGTAGCATCACCACACTTGCAATGAGGGATTACCCCACCTCCCCTTCAGCCCCCATCATTTGCGGATTGTGAATTTTTTTCCAACCCAGTTTTGGAACAAGACGACCATGCTTGAGAAGAAGCCATTTTGACTTCAATGAACCCTAAACCTATTGCAACCTCTGCTCCAAAATTTGAAGAACATCAAAGAACCAAAGAACCCTAACTTCAACTAACCCTAACCCACCCCTTTTAATAACCCCAATTATAATCCATTTAAGTCAACTTACTACAGTCCACACAGCCACGTCATATAAATTGAGCACAGATGGATAATAGTTTGTCACGCCAGCATCTGAACCGTTAGAAATTTAACGCCATCTGCCATAGGGACCATTTTGAACAAAATTTAATGAAATATGGGACCAAAGTGAATTTTTTCCAAAGGTGGGACCATTTTGAACAAAAGCCCCAAAAGGTGGGACCAAAAGATGTATTAAACCTTTATTAAATAATATATATACACTTTTTTTTTCTCTTCTAATTGTTTGACTTGTAATGAAATTCATTTACATCTCTAAGATATTTTTCTATTCTTTTAATATTTTTATTTTTTTGTGTATTTTTTTTTTCATATGAGAATGTTTAATTCTCAATTTAAGCATTCAATAGTATAAACTTTTCTTAGGTAATATAAAAAATTTATCTATTTTATTATTTTTATCAATTTTTGTTTCACTTGAATTATTTTTTTATTTTGCTGAAACAATTTTTCTTCTCTCTTAACCCTTTGATTAAGTTGATATGGAAAAGTTTTTTTAATCTCTAAGCTATTTTTTATTTTATCGTACATTTAATTATATATTTATTTTTCTCTATACTACTTAAGGCTCTGTCAAATTATTTATAAGACACATATTTTTTATTTTTTTATATAATTATTTTTATTTTATAATTCATTATCATAAGTATAATTTTATCATTATAATTATATAAATAAATTTTATTTACTATAATATAATAATTTAATGTGAATTTTTTATTACCATCTAACATATATTGAAATTCAAAAGATAAAAGATCTATCTTAAATTTTAATTAAGGGAAATATTTCGTTAATGGTCCATGATCTCAGGCCTCTCTTCAAACTTTGTAGCTCGTCCTTTGTTCAACAACATACTCTTTCTGCTGAATCACCAACTTTTTTTAGCTCGACAACGTCGTTCCTCCTTCAATTTTGCCACTACTGTTCTCACCCGCTGCTTAGCATTATGAACTTGTTTCTCGCAGTTTAGGTAAGGAGGAATTAACTTGCACGGCAACTTGATTGTCTTAACCCTCTTCTTGATCAATTTGGCTAAGGGAATCTTTCACTAATAGTCCATGATCTCGGGCATCTCTCCAAGCGAACAACGTTGCCCCAAGTGTCCCTAGCATGAAGCATTTCAGTAAAGGTCTCTTCCTCAGAAGATCTGCAATGTGG
>NC_028357.1:34308546-34317522 GCF_000741045.1 Vigna radiata var. radiata
TTTTGGGCCCGACAAGGATTGACCTTGCTCCTACGTATTCTCAGTCATACTGAGAAATCAGGGTTACGTAGTTCTTTCAGAAAGATTGATTGTTTGAAGATGTTTTTAGTTTTTGAAGATTTTGTATTTTTTGTATTTTTATATAGAAAGAGAAAAGGTTTTTAGCACAAGGCCTGCGCGAGCGGTCGCACATGTGCTTGAACCTTTTCAAAATATTTTTATTTGATTTTAATTTTTGTAAAAGAAAGGGAAAAGATTTTTATTTATTTTTGGTAAAAGAAAAGATTTTTAGCACAAGGCCTACGCGAGCGGTCGCACGTGTGCTTAAATCTTTTCAAAACATTTTTATTTGATTTTTAATTTTGGTAAAAGAAAAGGAAAAGGTTTTCAGCACAAGGCCTACGCGAACGGTCGCACGTGTGCTTAAACCTTTTCAAAATATTTTTATTTGATTTTTAATTTTTTATGATTTTTATATTTTTATTATTATTTTTTATCAAACAAACAATAATAAAACAAATTCTAAAGCTAAAGAAATAAAAAAAAACAAAGACAAAAAAAATAAAATAAAAAAAAACAGTCCAATAGGCCCAATAAGAAAAAGGGAGTGCAGAAGACAAAACTAGGGGTGCAATATGAAACTTATTGATCCATGACCAAAGGTAGGGGTGTATGGCCAAAAATGGGGGTGCAGCTCGAAATTTCTTTGTCCAGGTCCAAGGGGTGCAGCAGCAAAGTTGGAGGTGGCATGTAGTAGTTGCTGGTCAGGCCCAATCTTCTTTTGTTTGCTGAAAGGGAAAGGGGTGCGAACGGAAGCAAGGGGGTGCAGTCCAAAATAGCGTACTCAGCCCAAACCTCCTCTTTTGTTTACAGAAACAGAGTGGGGTGTGAATAGAATTTTGCGGTGGTGGGCAGAAAAACCACAGCCCAAGCCCAAAGCCTTTTCCATTTTTTTTTATTTGCAGAATAGAAGTGGGGGTGTGAAACGTGAATGAGGGGTGCAGGGAAGAACAGACAGTCCATCAGCCAGGCCCAAAGCCACTTAAACCTAAACAGAAATTAGGGGTGCAGAGATTACTCTCATTCTACCATCTATGCCGCCAGAGACCTTGGGTCTCCTCCTCCATCGATCACGATCACGACCAGTCTCCACCCAACCGGCCACCACCATCCGGCGACGTTGTCAGCGATCGATGCTCGTCGCCGGAGCTACCAAGTCGTCGTCGGCCATGGCAGCAGGTCTAAAGCCCCTCTTCTCTCACGGCGTCGAGGCTGGGCGTGGCCGTCTCCGTTGCCGCCCTTCACGAGACCAAACGCCACAAACCGCACCTATCACAGCAGTTGAGAACGCCTTTCTCCTCCACTCCGAGATCCCACCGTCGATAACGCACCGTTAACTCCGGTGTTTGACTCCGCTTCGCCGTCGTCAGCCTCGGAGGCTGTTATCTTCTCGCCCATTCCCCTCGAACGGAACTCATCTCCTTGCCTATTTACTATCTTGACTCTTCGCCGGTGCTATTGCTCACTGCCGCGTCTCATCTACATTATAGCACCGTGATTGAAACACCTCCATTGTGTTGATTGTGTTGTGCTTTCTGTTGGATTTGCAGGTGAATGCTAGATGGCACTGGAGGCTTCTTCTCTGTTTTGCTTTGATTGGGTTTTGTGTATACACAGAGGGTGAGAGAGTTTGAGCGTGAGGGAAGATGGCGTTGGGGGATAATGAAGAATGAATATAGAAATTGAAGTTGGTTGGATATTTGATGAGAATCAAGGTGGTGGAAGGGTGCTGACGGTGGGGGAGATCGTGAATGGAGATGGTTGGGGTTTTTGGAGTTGAAAATGGGTTCTCTGTTTTTTGTTTTCAATGCAGGGAAAATAGGAGAACAATATGAATGGAATGGAGATTTGATTGAGATGAATATCGTGGAAATGGAGGTTAGGAAGTGAGGTTTTTGATGGAGCAGAGATATGGAGCCTCTGTATTGCGTGATGATGTGCGTGAGGATGGTGAATTCGTAGCATGAGTGTGGTCTCTGAGTTTGTTGGAATGGTTCCGGGTTAGGGAAGAGATGAGAGGAGTGGTGAGGGAGGAATGTGGATTGTGAATGAATGGTCGCCTGGTTCCTGTGTGAGGGAGGATGCCATTCTGAGTAGTGTGAGGGCTGAACGATCATGATGAACTCAATCAAGGTTACTGATGATGATGAATCAAGATGATGATGCTCTGATCTCTCCTTTGCTTAATTCTGTTGTAACCGTTTTCATCCCCAACTTTTTCAACTTTTTTCCTTTTTTTCATTTTATTTCTTATTTTTTCTTTTCTTTTTTTCTTCTTTTTTTTTTATCTATTTTTCTCTCTTTTTTTCTTCTTTTTTTTTGTTTTCTTTTTTTATCTTTTCCTTTTTTCGTTTTCTTTTCTTTCTTTTCTTTTTTCTTTTTCCTTTTTGTTTTTTTTTCTTTTCTTTTTTTTCGAAATAATAAAATCAAACAAAATTAAATCAAATTCCAATAGTAAAATAAACATTAAAAAATAAAACCTAGAAATATAAAATTAAATCCAATGATAAAATAAAATAAAAACTAAATCAAATAGTTAAATGAAAATAAAATAAAACAAAAGTAAAAACAAGTCCTATTATTTAGTCACCCGGACGAAATTGGGTGTTAACACCATCTAACATATATTGAAATTCAAAAGATAAAAGATCTATCTTAAATTTTAATTATTGTTAGTTTAATATTTGTTCTTTATATGATTTTTGATCAAGTTTAATATTTGTTCTTTATATGATTTTTGATCAAGTGGTTATTATAATTGTTAGGGTTAAATATGCTTTTAGTCCTTGAAGTTTCACTGATTTTTGGTTTTAGTCCCTACATGAAACATTGATAGCATTTCATCCTCTAAGTATGATAACTCTTATTTTTAGTCCCCAAAAACAGACTCCGTTAGTTTTTTTGTGATGTGGCTAACGGCACAACCACGTAGTCTTCCACCTTCACTGATCATTGCTTGCCACGTTTAGGTTTGTTGACATTTGGATTTAAAAAAATTTATTTGCACGTGTGTCTGAGATGAATTAGGGATCAATTAGGGGAAATTGAGGGCAAATTGGATTTTAGGAATTGGGGAAAAGTAAGTTGGTAGAAACATTATTCGAACTCGAAGGATTCTTCTCCAAGCATTGTAGGTGGTTCGTTGCGGTTATCGTTGTGGTGGTCGTGAGAGAGACATTGGGTGGTGAAGACAAGGTGGTTCGTTCGCGCATTGTGTCAAGGTAAGTGATCATATTTCGTTTATCATTGTTGGGTCGATATAGTGAGTTAAGTGTTAATGTGTGAATGTAGGTGTAAAAATGGTGTTCGAAGTTCGTTTGCATCACATGGGAAGGTTTGATAGGGGGCTACGATATGTTGGCGGAGAGGTTCACGTTGTAGTAGGGCTTGATCCAGATCGATGGTCTTATTTTGAAGCAGTGGGTATCGTTAAAGAATTTTAGTACGATGGAGACTTTAAGCTATGGTGGAAGGGGTCCAGGGAAATCATGATGAATAATCTGAGATTACTGAGTGATGACAGGGAAGCAATGAACTTGTCTAAGTATGCAGAGGGGACTGGGGACATGGTAGAAATATATGTTCAACATGTCCCTAGTGAGCCAGTGGAAGTTTTGTTTCTTAGTGGTGGTGAAGAGACACTTGATGGAAACATGGAGGGTGTGGCTGACATTGAACAAGAGGGTAGATTGAATGTGGAACAAGGTCATCCTGCTGAGGAACATATAGATGTTGAAATAGGTCACGAAGAGGTTCAAGTAGGTGAGGAAGAGGTACAAATTGCTGAGGAAGAGGTACAAATTCGTGAGGAAGAGGTTAGAGTTGATGAGGAAGAGGTTGTAATTGGTGATGATGAGGGTTATGATAGTGAGGAAGAGGTAGACATTGATGAGAGTGAAGAAGAAAGAATGGATAATGATGATGATGGGTTTGCTGTTGAGGATGATGTTCGCAGAAACATTAATCCAGTTGTGGAAAGGTGGAATTCAATGAAAAGAAGAAAAAAACGTGTGACTAGAAGAGGCAATGTTGGGGAAGGTTCATTTGTAATGGATGATGAAGTTGGAGAGCATGAGATCAATGAGGAATACATAAGTGATGAATTGGATTCGGATTTAGAAAGTGATGAGGATGATAGCTTGAAAATGGGAAAGTTGAAAAAGTTTAGACAAGATGATATGAACAAGGATTTCAAATTCTCATTGGGGATGGAATTTTGTTCATTGAAGGATTTTAAAAATGCACTAATGGAGCATAGTGTATTAAATGGGAAAGAGATTAAGTTTGTCAAGAATGACCTTACAAGAGTAAGGGCAGAATGTAAGAAAAAATGTGGGTTTCTTATTATGGCCAGCAAAGTAGGAGGGAAGGAAACATTTCGGGTGAAAACCTTAGTAGGACGACATATGTGTGGAAGAGTTTTTGGAAACACAAGTGCAAGTGTGAATTGGATTACCCAGGTCTTAATTGACAGGTTTGTAAATGTGGCTAGCATGACTGTCAACCAAATCATTAATGACATTAAAAAGTCATATAGTGTGGGAATCTCTGCTTGGAAAGCTGGGAAGGCCAAACAATTTGCCTTGGATTCTTTGGTAGGTGATGGGGATAGACAATATTCTCGTCTATATGATTATGTGGGGGAATTGCTAAGAGTCAAGTGTGGAACTTTTAAAATTAAAGTGAATCAACCCCAACCAAGTTTGCCACCAAGATTTGGGTCTTTTAATATGTGTTTAGAGGGGTGTAAGCAAGGTTTTTTGGGAAGTTGCAGGCCCTTCATAGGGGTGGATGGTTGTCATCTTAAGACAGCATATGGTGGGCAATTGTTGGTGGCGGTTGGCCGAGACCCAAATGATCAATACTTCCCACTGGCTTTTGCAGTGGTTGAGAATGAATGCAAGGAAACTTGGAGATGGTTTTTATCACAACTTTTGGATGATATAGGTGGCACTGANTGTCAACGGTGGGTGTTTATTTCTGATCAACAAAAGGTAATGATTATTTGACTATATTGCTTTGATTATTTTCTAACACTCTCAACATTTGGTACTGATCATTAAGTTTTGTGTTTCATAGGGATTTATGACAGTTTTTGATGAGATGATGGATGAAGTAGAACACAGATTGTGCTTAAGGCACTTATATAACAACTTCAAGAAGCGATTTGGTGGAGGAGTACTCATTAGAGATCTCATGATGGGAGCAGCAAAGGCTACATATGAGAAGGATTGGGAAAAAAAGATGGGTGAGTTGAAAGCTATTAACATTGATGCATATAATTGGTTGCTAGGTATTCCTACCAAGAGTTGGTGTAAACATGCCTTTAGTACCTATTGTAGATGCGATGTGTTGATAAATAACTTGAGTGAGTCCTTTAATAGTACTATACTAATAGCTAGAGACAAACCAATAATAACTATGATGGAGTGGATACAAACTTACATAATGAAACGGTTTGCATCACTTAGGGAGAAAGCCATGACATATCCAGGAGTGATAATGCCTAGACCTAGAAAAAGGCTTGATAAGGAAATAGAAAAGAGTGGTAATTGGATTCCTACATGGGCAGGGGCTGAAAAATTTGAGGTGACACATGACTTTACAATGGATAAGTTTGTTGTTGACTTAAGTAACAATTCTTGTAGTTGTTACAGTTGGGATTTAATAGGAATACCCTGTAGGCATGCTATTGCTGCCATTACTTACAAAGTTCAAAACCCTGAAGATTATGTCCATGTTTATTACAAGAAACCTGCTTATGTGACATGTTATGCCCCTGAAATAGTTCCAATAAATGGGCAACAAATGTGGCCAACTTCTAAAAACACACCCTTACTCCTCCCTCCCATTTACAAAACACCTCCTGGGAGGCCAAAAAAATTAAGGAGAAGAGAGGCAGATGAACCTGTGAGCCATACAAAGTTGTCCAAGAAGCATGCTATTATGAAGTGCAACAGTTGCAAAGAGTTTGGCCACAATGTTAGATCATGTAGAAGAAAGAAGGTACACAATTTCTCTATTAAAACTTCACGCCTTTATTTACACAACATGCCTTCTAATGTTTCTTACTCTTTTTGTAGAACACAAGGGGAACTTCAAGTGGTGGAGGATCTGGTAGCAGGCCCAGATCTGAAGCAGAAGCACCACCATCAACTTCACATGGAGCTGTAGCTGGAGCAGCATCAAGAGCAAATAGTGGAGCATCAAGAGACCAAGATGGACCATCATTCAGTGGAGCAGCAGCTGCATTAAGAGGCCAAGCTGCAGGAAGAACAGCCTCAGGACTGGGTGCACACCATCTCGGTTCCCAAGCTAGTACCACTTGACCAAACTGCATCAAGACACCAAGCTGCAAGAAGACCCTTTTTTAATGTATTTTGTAGTGTGTAGTATTTTGATTAAAGTGTTGTAGTTGGCAGCATGTAGGTAGCAGGGACCACTTGTATTGAATGCACAATATTTTTTTGTGAGTGGGAAAGGACCACTTGATGTTTATGTTAATATTCAATGCACAATTTATGGGACCACTGTTGTTTGATACTACTTTATTCACGTGAGTATTGGGTATTGGATCCACTTTATTCCACTCTTTCATGGCAATATACTATGTTCATAAGCTTTTTCTAAATTGTTTATGGATTGCATAAAAAGCTGCATAATATGTAGATCTGCATAATTTCAAAAGAAGTGGATTTTCCAAATCTGCTGCATAATTACCTATTTTACAGATTTAAGCAAGTTTACATTGATGTTTTAAAGGTGCTACCAGTGTTGATTTGGTCAAGACTTATCCTATATGCATATTTGCATTTTAAACCATCCAATTTTGAGTTAAATTAGGAAGTGGCAAGGTGAATTTCATAAGCAATCTATTTTTTTCTCCTTTCACAGTTTCAACACGTTTCAAATCAATAATTAAAGTTGTTGGAGTGATTCATTTGGAGTTAAGGCACTTCTATGCAAAGTTGAGTTTCAAACCACCAAAATCAACCAAATTTTCTGCTGCAGTCTTCATAACAAATCTGCTTCATTAAAATCCAAAATATGTGGTATATAATCAATTGTAAAGTAAGGAAAAGATAAAAATAACTTGTGCTCATCCAAAATATGTGGTATATAATATTCTTTACTGCATAAAGACTACATAACGACTGCATAATTAACAGCCACTTTTCAAAGCAACCTAAGACATACAACCTTCTACCTAAGCTCTGCCTCACTTTAACATTACTTCTCCTTCACTTAATCCTTCATGCTATCAACATCTCAATTACAATTCATCTTCAGTGAAAACATAATACAAAAGAAAATGGTCAATGCCCATGACAACACAAACAAGTACAACATCATTTTCCCATATTTCTTCTCTTCTTGCAATTTCCTTTTCAGCTTCTGTATCTTCTTCTTTTGATCCAGGACAACTATATCACTTTCCAAACACAGATCAAGTCCTTCACGTTTGCCTTCAATTTCAGAAACTTCTTCTTCATGCCATTCGAAGTAATTACAAGTTGAAGTACTCTGCAATGAAAATAACACACCATGAATACAAAGTTTAGGACATGAACTCAAAGATTTAGTTACTTACTGCCCAATTTCTACATCTATAGAATAGTCTTCCTTTGTTCTTGGCAGTAGTTGCTTTCAAAAGCAACANTGTAATGATCGATAGCCCCTTCATGGTAAATACCTTTCGTATTGTGAGTCTTGAAGTATTGAGGGTCTAAAGGCTTCATGTAACAATTATAGACAAGGCCTTTTTGAAGCAAACTTGGAAGCAACGTTGCTTAAGTCATATGTATAGGAATGAAGCTCGTAGCCTTTTCTCTTGATCAAACATTTTCCTGTCCAACGACTTAGCGAGAAGTTGAGTTTGAATCAAATATCCCCTTTTGTCTTGCAATTGTTTCAAGTGAAGGGTAAGCCAACAGGATTTGAGTGATAGGAGGTGATTAAACTCTTTGCTTTCTTCTCTTCGCAAGCTTAAACCCGACTTGTTCATATTTGCTATCATGGTATGACCTTGTGTGGCCGTTCCAATCCTCACACTAACTTCAATTCTTTCTTTAAGTATCCTCAGGTCTACAAAGTTTGAGGAACACTGCTGACCATGGTCTCATAGAAGGGTGATCGCAGAGTATTTAGGAATGTGTCAACCATCTCATTATCACTCATAATAAACTTCCCTTGAGCAACATCCCACTTTTGGGTATAGTCTTTGAATGATTTTGAGTCCTTTTTCATCATACCCTGTAGTTGTAATCTATGAGATGCCACATTCGTGTTATATTTGAAATGCTTCAAGAAAGCACCCACCAGATCCTCCCAAGACTGGATGCACGAATGTTCAAGATGATAGCCTCAGTTTAGTGGCCTGTCAGACAATCTACCTTGGAAGGAATGAATTAGCAACCTTTCATCACATGCATGAACTACCATTTTTTTCCCATACGCCATGAGATGAGTCTTAAGACAAATGGTCCCTTTATATTTCTCACCTTTGGAAAATTTAAACTTTTGAATGTATCATCAGATTCGGGGTTAAGCAAGCCTTGCAACATTTTCAGACTTAACGCTTCATTCACCTTCTATGGCTGTCATCCTTTTTCAGCATTTCAAATTTACCCCTGTCAACCTCGACATCCACTAGTGTACAAAAGGGGAAAGAATATTTCAACTCAGATTGCCTTGTCATCGTCATGCTCGCAATACTTGATTAAAGCATTTTCCTAGGGACCATGAAAGTGGTTGCCCCAATCTTGTTTTACACTTCAACTTCGTTATCTTCTGCCTTTCGAGTGCGAACTTGCCCCAAGTATGCTCCTGAGGGTGAAGTGTAATTTATGGAAGACCATGTAAGGGAAAATTTGGGCCTCTCGATCTTTGTGTTGAGGCTGAGGTGCACAGGAATCT
>NC_028357.1:34320076-34382207 GCF_000741045.1 Vigna radiata var. radiata
CATGAACTCAAAGATTTAGTTACTTACTGCCCAATTTCTACATCTATAGAATAGTCTTCCTTTGTTCTTGGCAGTAGTTGCTTTCAAAAGCAACACTGTCTCACCACAACCACACATTTTTGCTGGTAACCGTGAAGATGATCCACAGCTTTGAGACTTGGCTGAACCAATCGTCCTTTGCGTCAAACCATTTCCTCCACTCTCACCTTTCATTTCACTACAAGAAGCAAATACCTTCATCACCTTTCCTGCCAACCAAAACCCTAAATCCCCAATCCTTAAAATCAAACAATTAACAACTATTAGCTTACCTCTTGAAGAAGAATCTCTCCCACTTGAACAAGTCTATCTCCCTCTTGAACAACACGAGCTCGAACAAGACTGTCCCCCAACTCAGATCACGAACAACAACCCCAAGTTGTCTTAAAATATGGTTTATAAAAGATTAAGTGACCAACACACGTGCTACAATGTTAATCTAATTCCAAATGCTAAAAAACACTAACGTGGAAGGCAATGGTCAGTGAAGGTGGAAGACTACGTGGCTGTGCCGTTAGCCACATCACAAAAAAACTAACGGAGTCTGATTTTAGGGACTAAAAATAAGAGTTATCATACTTAGAGGATGAAATGCTATCAATGTTTCATGCAGGGACTAAAACCAAAAATCAGTGAAACTTTAGGGACTAAAAGCATATTTAACCCTAATTTTTATTAGTGCATTAAAAAAAAGACTTTCTTAAAATTTAAAATATAAAAGTAAAAAAACATTTAAAACATTTGTTTTCCTTTTATACTCTTTTAAAATATTTTTAAATTTTATTAACTAGGTTTGATTAGTGTTTGCAAATTTAATAAATGTTTTGATCCTCGTCAAATTTTAATGTAGTATTCTAATTTGAAATCTATATAATTATATTTTTTTTAATATTTGATATTAAAAAAATATATCATTTAAATATTTGATAATATTATGTTTTCTTTGCAGTAACTTTTTATTATTTTATAAAACTTAATTAATAATAATGAAATAGTAAGAAAGTAGGTATGAATATGAGTTTACCAATTCACACAAAAGTGAAATATACTTTCGAATTGACTCAAAAGTCATGAGTGAGCATGTAAACTCATTCAAGTTCACGAGTTATCTGCCAAGTTTAACAACTATGGGTAGAAGGGAATGGTGAAAATTTGGTGTTGAACAGAAATAGAAACATCAGGAAGAATACTGAAATCTAACTCCAATGTCGACCATGATTGAAAAATGTGTTGTTGGAATAATGCATAGGTTGAGGTGAGAGGCTAAGCGTGGTTGGAAAATATTATGGTATCCACTAAAATTATACCCGAAAGGTGATGAATATGACCCAACAACTTAAAAGTATGAGGAAATGGGTCGCCTGAGATGGCTTGGGTGGAGAAATGAAAGTGAGATGGTTTGTCGAGGTCATATTAAGTGGAGGGGACAAGGAGATTGATGGGGTCAAGTGGTGGGTCCTTGGATAACAAAATAAGGAAACATGAAGTGATGCATTTCTGGTCTTGAATACTATTTTCATCACAGCTATAGCGGCTTGACGCTCTTGCATTTGGCTTGAAGTAAGGCTTTTTATCGGAAGAAAATTGTTATTATCTGTAAAGGGAGGAGTGGTATTGATATTGGAGGTAGGTGTAACACCCTAATTTAGAATGTCATGAGTAAATTATAATAATGCTTATACACAAAAAATTACAAAAAATAAAAATTCAAAAAATTGATGTAATGAAAAAAACCTTAATTTATTTAAATACCAAATAAACAAAAACTTATTCCAATATTGTAAACTTCTAAATAATAATCAAAACCATTACATCAAAATTAACTGAAAATGTTTAAAACATAAACAATAAGAATTTTCCCGAAGCTCTCCTTAGCATGTTGTCCCTATACTCATTAGTTGGAATATCTGTAATAACATTTTCTCCCTATAACAACACAAGTTATACGATCATCGCAACATGCATAAACAATAATAGTAAGCTACTAGAATAGTAATACAATAAAATAACATAACAACGACTAGTCAACTTATTAATGTTTTCAACATGATACACCCAAAAAAGTCATCTCAAATGTAAGTCACCCTAACAATAAGCCACAACCAAGCAATTCGAAAATATGTTTCGTTCTTCCGTAGTCTACTATACTAAACATGTTCACCAAAATAGGACATATGTTCACCAAAACAAGATAGTTCGAGTCGTCCTCCATCGTAGCTTCAGACCTATCTCCCTTACTTCTCAAGGACTTATGAGTAAAAACTCCACTACTGCTTACAACGAGCATTATACATAATGTAAGTTGGAAACCTACAGACGAGAGATCATTCCTTTTCTATCGCCTCGAAAGATGAAAGGGCAACAACCTCATCTCTTCTATTGCCTCTTAAACAAAGAGAAGGACCTCTAGTTTTAGGAAGTAACGCAAGAAGACACAACATACATATCATCACATGCATCCAAATAGCTCGACATACATACCTATACCAGGTAAAGAACTCGACAATCACTCCTAGCACCTCAGGCACCATGCACATAACTCAAAACACATAACAAGCAACTCGACCTTACACACATAAGCTCGACCACCACAGAAAACAACTTGGCAACCTCACCAACAGCTTGGTCAAGGTCTTAAAACAACTTGGCAGATAACTTGACCAACAGCTTAAACAACTCGGCCAACACCAGTAAAAATTTGGTCGGGGCCAAAAACCTAGACCGATGCCCAGAAACGGGTTATGAAACCTCAAAACTGAGGTCCTAAACAACTTAGATAAGATAGCCTGGCCAACCCAACTGACAACACCCAATTTCGTCCGGGTGACTGAATAATAGGACTTAGTTTTTGTTTTTGTCTTATTTTATTTTATTTTCATTTTTATTTTATTTTTTAGTTTTTTTGGTATTTGATTTAGCTATCTTATTATTATTAGATTTGATTTTATTTTCTATTTGAAAAAATATATAAAAAAAATAAGAAAAAAATGAAAAAAAATGAAACAAAAAAAGACGAAAAGAAAAGAAAGAAAAAATGAAAAAATAGATTGGAATATTAGTTTTGTTTTTTAGTGAAAAAGATGAAAAAGTGAAAAAAAAAACAAAAGAGATTTTGGTTGGGAGAGTGCTGCGGGTGCGTGGCAGTGCAGAGTGGCATGCAACATTGGCAGGCAGATTGGTTTTGACAGAGACAGTCCGAATTGTTGGAGGAGAATTGGGCAAAGAAAAACAAAACGATAAAAGGAATGGAAAAAGGGGGGAGGACAGGGATCACTCCCAGGCATTCATCACTCTTGTTCTATCACTCTTTCACCTACAACAGAAAAAGAAAAACAACACAAAAGGGACGACGAAGGCACATCTGAAAACCACCTTCACCACACATCATTCACCACTTCCATCACCTTCACCATAATCATCACTCCTCCAACGCTAACTACCAGGCACCTCTCACATTACTTACTAAGCATTCCTCCATTCCTCCCTTATCATCAATCAATCTTTGATTCCTCCCTTCCATCTGATTCGATACACTAAAAACCAGAGTATCCACTATTTTCCCCAACCTCATCAACTCAACAGAATCATCATCCCTGCCACAATCACCCATCACACACATGACATTCCCTTTTGACTCACAACTCCTCTCTCTCCTCACCCATAACCATCACTCACCAGAAAAGCAAAAAGGTTCCTCCTTTCTCTGTAAATACCAACAATTCTTATTCACCAATCACCATAACCATATTCAAAAACACAGACCACGCCTCTATCTTTCGGGCACGAATTCTTCTCCAAAAATCCCTTTTATCCATCATGATTCTAACAAGCAGAAGGAGGAGATAGTTTCATCTCTCTCGGTTATCCCATTCTCTGTTAGCGACAATTATCCACACCCTCACCTACAAGAAAAAACAATTCAAAATCATTTTCACACGTCAGCATCCTATCCACACAACGCAGCGGCTCCATCACCGTTTATCGTCGGTGTCACTATCGGGGTTACTTGCATTTGCGACAATCTCCCTCCGTTGTCACCACCTGAAGATGCCATCGCCACAGCTACTTACGTGCACCGTCAACGCTGCCATAGTGATGTCAATCAGGCTGTCATAGGTACCTCGACTAAGATTGAGACTAAGAGAGGTGTGTCAATGCCTTCCTACGGCTCTGTGTGGAAACATAAAACAGCGAAATAGAGAGTGATTTAAGGGGGTGATCTCGGCGTCCACTTCATCTTCGTGTTCATCTCCACCTTCATCTTCGTGTTCACAGGCTCAAGCTTCGGCATCGCTTACATCAAACTCACTGACAACAGCGCCGCCACACCTGCCAGACTCATCTCCGCCCCCATCGCTCACGCTTTCGACCTTTTTGTCATCGTCTTCGTCGGTGTCAATGTCTCCGGAGGTCACGAGAACCCTGCCATCACATTCGGACTTGCCGTAGTTAGTTGGACTTGGGAAAACAACTGGATCTACTAGGTAGGTCCTCTCAGCGGTAGTGGCATCACCGGCGATTGTGACGCCTAGTCTCGTTGTGACAGTAGCAGCGACAAGCAAGGACAAGAATATCTTACTCTCAGTGTGGTCGGTGGTGTGGTAACGGTCGGCGCCGTTGGGGATCACTTAAGCAGCAACTCATGGCGGCTAGCATGGTGGCGTGGTGATGGAAGAAGAATCAGGCCCACGCTTGAGAGGAGCTGATGCCTCTGCGTTTTGGTTTGGTCGAATGAGGGGCATCTCTCAGGGTTTGGGTGGAAGAAACCTAGTGGATTCTGAGCAGCGTTGGGCCCAAAACAAAAAATCTCTTCCTTTTGCTCCTCTAGTTCTCCATTCGCACCCCTTCCATATGGATTTAAGCCCATATTGTTTCTGCAAAGGAAAAGAGGTTGGGGCCTGAGAATTATTTTGAGCTGCACCTCCACTGATAGTCTTACACCCCTGACAGAGCACAAGGTTGGAGAGAGAGGCATTGGGCTTGGTCAGCAAAAGATCCAGTAGCACACCCTGGTTTCGTTTTCTGCACATCCCTTTGTTTATTGGACTTTTTGCACTTGTCTTTCTAATGCACACACCACACTTTCATTGTTGTTTTTTTTGTTACACTTTTTTTCTTATGTTTGGGTTTACTTTTATTTTATTAGTTGCATCTCCATAGTTACTATACACCAACTTCTTTTAATAAAAATTAAAATATATAAAAATCATAAAAATAAAAAATAATAATAATGCATTTTAAAAGGTTTAAGCACACGTGCGACCATTCTGTCGGCCTTGTGCAGAAAACCTTTTTCTTCTCCTTTCAAAAAAAAAATCAACAAAAATTTATTTTAAAAGGTTCAAGCACACGTGCGACCATTCTGTTGGCCTTGTGCNGAAAACTTTTTTCTTCTCATTTCAAAAAAATCAACAAAAATTTATTTTAAAAGGTTNAAGCACACGTGCGACCNTTCTGTCGGCCTTGTGCTGAAAACCTTTTTTTTCTTCTTTCAAAAAAATCAACAAAAGTTTATTTTAAAAGGTTCAAGCACACGTGCGACCATTCTGTCGGCCTTGTGTTGAAAACATTTTTCTTCTCCTTTAAAAAAAAATCAACAAAAATTTATTTTAAAAGGTTCAAGCACACGTGTGACCATTCTGTCGGCCTTGTGCTGAAAACCTTTTTTTTCTTCTTTCAAAAAATTAACAAAAATTTATTTTAAAAGGTTAAAGCACACGTGCGGCCATTCTGTCGGCCTTGGGCTGATAACCTTTTTTCTTTTTTCTATAAAAATACCAAAAAGTATAAAATCTTCAAAAACTAAAAACATCTTCAAACAATCAATCTTTCATTAAAGAACTACGTAACCCTGATTTCTTAGTCCAACTGAGAATACGTAGGAGCAAAGTCAATCCTTGTCGGGCACAAAAAACATAAAAAAATATTTTGTTTTCTTTAGAGTTTTATTTTTTAGGGGAAATTAAACATTTTGCAAACCACATCAAATTCGCGCATTTAGTTAAAGGTACTGCCTTAGGGCAGGCGTTGTGGGGGTGCTAACACCTTCCCCACATGTAACCGACTTCCGAAACCAGAATTTGGTTTTGTAGACCTTGCCTTATCATTTTACGGTTTTTCCGTAGTTTTCCAAAATAAACTATGGTGGCGACTCCAAATCTTTTTTCAAAATCATTTTCTTTTTGGATCGTCGTCCCGTCACGATTTTTCGGTTGCGACACCAACACAAAAAGCTCGACCCCAACACCACACAACCCGGACAACCCGACCAAAGTAGCCTAGGCAACCGAGCTTTGACATAGCTAGCTTGATCGGAGCAACCCAAACAACCTAGTGGAAACCAAAACTGTGGAAACAACATTTCATATATATGACACAACATAGTTTAATGAAATAATCATAAATAAAGCATGTAACACCCACATATAGCAAATTAGACGTCATAAACGTAACATTATGGACCAAACCACGTTCTTAAACTCACAAACATTTATAAAACTTTACTAAAAATAACCTTTTACTATATAAATCTCTCTTAACTCAACCTCTACTTAGCCCAATTGAACTCTCCACCATTGTTTATCTTAATCCCATATGACAACACTTATCATATTCCCTTCACAAACCTCTATACCACGCCACAACAACTAGATTAGTCATTCTTAGGCCTAAACTTGACTTAGCACTCTTAACCAACCTTTACATAATTTTCCCATTGCTATTATATTAAGACATTTAGCCTAGACCTCGCCACCCCAATTAAACTACTCAAATCACCAACTGCAAGGTCCACTTCACCACGTCGGCCTCTACTACACTCAAAATTTCCCTCAAGTACCTATAATGCTACAATGCTACAAAGTTCCATCAAAACTAGTATCAATCACCACGACACCTTACACATCAACTTCAAAAAATTGATCATGCACCTAAACACTAAATCAACCAACCCATACTACGCATAACAACAAATATTATACTTAGGTTCCTACCCTAAACCACGACTGCACCAGAAATAATGAGCACCCTTCAACTCCTAAACCACTAGTGACAATTACTTGATGTACACATATAACACAACCTTCAATCGAAACCCAAATTTAAATAGTTAGGCCCTTAACAAAAACCAATTTAAATAGTCTGACCTTCAATCAATACCAATTTAAAACATCACAACAGACTCTATGTGACCATGGATTTATATCAAAACCCCTAACAGATTCAATTCTCGATCATATTAACTACAACACACATGATTTTGGACAAACAATTAAAAGAACATAACCCATAGAGTTAATTTACTTACATGGGTGACTGCTCCTGCATTCAATTTAACAATAGCAAAATAGCCATACTGAGTATATCTTATATGCTCACATCAATTCTCGTCCAAACCTAATTCATTATTGGTCAACTCATAATTACATTGCCAAATGAGGAAAACATTAAAACAAAAATATTCTACTTTTAACCACACTTGCCTGTACAACAATTCAAGATTATCACATGAAAGTTCACAGAAAATAAGAGACAAGATCAACTCACATTACCTCAATCTAACAAAGATTACAACCTCTAAGTGGTTCCAAAAGCATAACACAAGGGCTCTTTCTAGCCAATGTCTGCAACACGTTCCTATCCCTCTCTTAGGAAGAAAAAAAATGAAATTTAAACTCTCTTTCACTCACGATTGTAGTAATATTATTAATGAGAAACATTGATGCTATGAAGAGATTTTGATGATGATGCACTTAAAGACTTGAAGAAACAAATACATTGATTGTGAAAAGAATTTTCTGTAGAAATAATTTATATATGAGTTATCTTTCAATTGTAAGAACTTATAAGTCTTATAACTTATTGATTTCTTGCAACAATAATCGATTATCACAAGGGATAGTCGATTATCACAAGCATAAGTGGAAAAAGGGTTTGTCTTGGCAATAATTGATTATCATAGGAGATAATCGATTATCACCGCAAGTTTTGATATTTTCTAGGGTTCGACAATAATCAATTATCACTAAGGATAATCGATTATCACGTTTTCCAAAACCCATAGCGGCCTAAAATAATTGATTATCACTAATGATAATCGATTATCTCTGGTAGTTGAGAGTTGTCTTTTGATTTTCTGACCACTGGCTTATAAATAGAACTCTCTTAAACCTTTTATAGGTTACCTAAACTATTGAGAGCACAAAATTGTTTTTGAGGAAGTTCATAAGTTTAAGTGTGAGCTGGATCAAAGTCTTGAAGAAGAAGAAACTTGATTTTAGTGTGTCTAAAGGTTCAAGCAGTTCTCTACCAAGTTGATTAAGTTGTTGTTCATTCCCTCGTGTGAAGAAAGGTGTCTTCTGCTCTTATTGTATTACATTCTTATTGTAATCTTAAACTGATTTTTAGTGAAAAAGTAATGATAATAAAAAAGGCAAAAATATATTCTTTCTCTAACTAATATACATTTTTTTTCAAGTTAATTCTACTCTTTATTTTTATCTTTGCTACCTAGACAAAATTGGATATTTACAACCAATTATGTTGGTTTGAAGGAGAACCAATATTAATAATTACAATTTTGCCATCGTGTTTTGCTTTACATCGATTATGAACAAAATGATGTAAAATTTTGGTGTTAAATGTCTAATTTGCACTACTATTAGATCAATAGTCCTCACTCACAAAGACTCCATACATATAAAAAATCTTCAGATAATTCTAACTACACATAGAAAACTGTGATCAATGATCTGAACACATTCTTATGACCATAAAAGAGCAAAAGATCAAATAGAGTTGCTTAAGGACACATGTAACCCCTTGAAAGATTAAGAAAGACTATAATTGACTTAAGAAAAGAAAAAAAAAATGATCTTATTTTACAAATGTGAGCAGGCAATTTGATTATTCTTGACAGTAAAGGTCCTAAGATGTATCACATCTTCAATGAGATGAGAAAAGAAATTATAATCTTAGAAAGAATGTTTAGAGAAAAATCCTTTATAAAGATAAATGTTTTTATAAAATAAAACTCGTTTAAATATAATTTTATTTACCGTTTTAACTTTTTAATATTTATATAATAATTTTCTACTCTTAATCTATTTTATAAGACTTCACATTATAATTAGCAATTTGTTGTATTTAAAAATATTTTTTATTTAATTTTATATTTTAAAAATTTTCTTTTTAAAGTTAAATAAAAATATATAAAATTATAGGATTATTCATAAGTATCCACAAATATGAAAAAACAACCATTATTCTTTCGCAGATACTCAACAAGTAACATGACAAGTAATGAGACTATTATTTACTTGTAGTAGATAGGTATCGATCTAACCCGATCTCTTGCTATTATTATAAGTGATTAAATAAAAAACAATTATTAAAAATAATAGTTTGTTTTATAAAATTAGTTGTTAATAAATATTAATTATTATTGTTATTATTATTATTAATTATTGATTATGTAAGATGGTATAAAATTTTGGGATAATGATATTTAGACAACATTTTTTTGACAACATTTGAACATTGATTACGTGTCACATATTAATTATCATAAACACTATTATGGAATAATTTACGACTAATCACATATTGACACGTAATCAATGTTCAAATGTTGTCAAAAAAATGTTGTCTAAATATCGTTATCCAAAATTTTTTGTGAGAAGAGAAGGCGTTCTCTTTGATCTATTATGGTATAAATAAATGATATAAATACATAAAAAGTTAATGTTAAAATTATTATAATTACCTTAAAATAAATAATCTTAATTTGACGATAAAAAGCAATCATTATCGTTTATTCTTTAATGTCTTATTTTAAACTGTTAGACCAAAAAAAATCAGAAATCTTAAAATATTAAAACTAAATGTCTCTAGTTATAGATTTAAAAAGAAGATGAAGGAAAATAAATTCGAAGAATAAATTAAAAAAACTGTTGAGAGAATATCATTCACAATCATTCTCCCACAACACTCTTCACTTTTGTTTCGCACCCCAAACCAAACCCAATACCTATAGTAGTCGCCTTCTTCCTTCCGCTGTTCTTCTCCATTCCCACTCGTGGGGTTCTCCTCCTTAATCTTCCCTTCGCTTCCAGCAGCAACCACCACCCTTAATTTCAGGATTTGGGACTGAGATTCTTCTCTTCCTTTTTTTTTTTAATTTTTTTTTCTTTTTTATTTTTTGTGAGGGAGAATGTCGAAGAAGAAAGTTAGCGGTAACACCATGACGCTCAAGGACTTCCATGGCGGTTCTATACCCTCTGATCTCCCTCTACCTTCTGCTCCTGGCGTGTAAGTAACACCCCTTTAATGTTTTTTTTCCTTGTTTTCAATATATGTATTTTAATTCTTGATCTTTTTGTGTTAGTTTGATGTGTCTTCGATTATTCGCAAATGGGAACCCCTTTTGATTTTGTGGTTTTGCAAATAAAAAAATGAAGGGGTGTGTATGAGAGGAATTAGATCTGTGGATTTAAATTGTACATGATTTCCTTTTCCGTTTAGTATGGTGAGGTTTTTTGGTGATGGATCTGTTTGTGCAATGTCTTACCTTTTTTTTTTTGGTATTTTTGGTCTTTTGCAGGACTGTGAGGGCTTCAGATCGTTCTGGTTTTGACCGGCCTTTGGCGTGGGGAACACAGATGGGGCGGTCGGATCATTGGTCTCGGCCACACACGTCGCCGGCAACTAGGCATTACGATGATAAAAGCCCGTTTCTGTCACACACTGCCCCGATTGGTAGGAACTTTGATGAGGATGAGAGGAAGCCCCTCGATGGCGTTTCGGTGCCTCGGAGGACAATCAGTGATGAGAGCATTCGTGGTGGTCCGCCTTCTCGTGTTGAAGTGAGGCCGGATTATGGACTGGGAGGGAGTTCATTAGGCAGGCAAGTCACTCCAGTTTCTCAAAATACTATTGGGATGGGTAACTCGTACTCTGCGAGGCTTACCGATGCAGTGCACGTAGGGATGAATCCTCAGAGTTTAGGAGGTAGTAAGGAGCAGGGAACTGGTGGTGGTGGTGGTTATCCGAACGCATGGTCGATGAGGAAAGAAGTGGCAAGTGCTGTTGAGCCGGAGCAACCCGCCTGGTCTAGTGCTAGTGCTGCCTCCAAGTTGGCTCATGCGAGTGCTCTCGAGAAGGTGTCTTCTGGTAGATGGCAGTCAAAGGCGGTACATTATCAGGCAGATGCTGAGATTGTTAGATCTCCTGAAGTGGAGAATAGACCACGTGTTAATGGTAGTGTTGCCTATAATAGGATGGATGCGGTTGGTGAAAAGGAGCACTATGATGCTATGCTAGCAAGACATGCTGAAAGGACCTTAGGCATTGATAATCAGGTGCAAGGTGGTAGGAATGAGTTACTAAATTATGAAAGGTCTGGGGTTTCCAGGTATTCAGATGTACGACCTACAAGTGCACCTTATAACTCTGATGGGGTTCAGCTGGCTCGAAACGAGGACAAAATTGTTGGGTCTGACTTGCAGCACCCTATGCCTTCTGAACCAACTGAGCGACCTAAACTGAAGTTGCTACCAAGGGCAAAGCCGCAGGAAAATTCAGAACATGCTGCTATGGAGTATGCGCAGGTATTCACAAGTTCAGCTTACAAGATTCCTTTTCACAGGAGTTTTTTTTTTTATCTCTGTCTGTTGCAGGGGGATTGGGTGATTAACTTTTATTTAGTCTTATGGTTGCTTTATGGATTCTATTATTTGCTTCATGGTAGGGTAATCGTCAGGTTAATGATTCTGGTCATGTTGAAACTGTTTATCTGGCACATGGCCATGCCAATTTTGCGAAGCCTGTATCAGCTGGGTCTGACAGCGGTAAGGAGTCAGGACAGCGTCCCAAGCTGAATTTGAAGCCTCGGTCTCATCCTGTTGAACAGTTGGACGGAAACAGTGAAAGAGACAGGTCAGTTGTGTGAGGCTGTCAATTTAGGAATTTTTAACTTATTACAAGTAGTTTAGCGATATAGCTTGTCTTCATCGGAGTAAAGAATGCTTGTGTTCTCTGTGACAAAAGTGATCCTCCTTTACTACAAGTCTACAACTCGAATATTTTCTGTTTAGCATGATCAGGAAGAAAGGCAGGTGTGATTCCAAGACTTACCACTGAGGCACACATGCACATACACCCAGAAAGCACAAGAGAGACACTCTATGCCTATAACTTCTAAATTCTAAGTGAAATTTAGAATTTTAATGAAAGTAACAGAAAAGGGAATTGTGTGCACATTTCATGTTTTCTTGATTCTTGTATGTTCTTGATAGGAATATTAACTTCGTTCTTTTTGTTAATTAGATTATAATTATGGAAAATATTAGAAGTTTCATTCGATATTTGTTACTTTCAAAATGCCATATTTTGGAGTAAGAGTTGTGCTCTCTAAATTCGGAAAGTGATGGAGGAGAGGATTAGGGAGGTGAGACACTGGAAGAGAAGTGGTTTTAATTCTTCAAAGACTAATAGATTGGTCACATGACCATTGAACAAATGTCTGCAATATGTTTGTTTTTGGAATGGTAGAATTATATTTTTTCCTGTTAAAATGTGGGGATGCCAGCGTCTGCGAAAAGAAAGTAAGGTGGTATTCCCAGTATAAACCAGAAAGAAATTTATCCCAGCAGTTTTTAAACTTAGCTATTCATCAGTTAACTCCTTGACGAGCCTCATCCAGCTTCCTCTATTTCTGTCTGATCATCTGCACCTTATACATTTCATATGAAACAAAATTGAATAGGCCATGGAATTACATTTACACATCATACATATGGAAACATGTTATATTATAGATAGCAATAGTTCTATGTGTGTTTGTATCCTTTTTACTCATTCAAATTTAGTTAGTACATTTTAAAATTTTGGAGCAGTTCAGGTAGATTTGGCTTAGGGCTTGCCTCATGCTTTTAATTGGAATTTGGCCATTAAATTCACATTACATGTTTATCAAGCCTTTTGGAATTATAATTAGTAGTAAAGATTCATCAATGCCTCAGAATAAAAAACTTCTAAGTAGTGCTATTATTGATTCTTATGTTTGCTTTTAACTTCGAGAATAGTTGTTTTATATTTGCTTTTATTCTTGTCCTATAAGGAATGCTTTATGTTTACTTCTCATTATAGATATGTTGGTTAAGGGGCCTCATAACATAGAGAATGCATGTCTCATTTTTGGTTTTCTTCCTTTAGTGTATGTAATTCCTGTAGTTTAGGAGTGTAAGAGTAACCAAGCATTATACATTATTGAATTCAGCCACGTCTCAATCATGTCCTACTTTAATAAAATATTATATCTTGGATTGGGATTCTCAACTTTGCGGTGTCTTGATTTTATCTCGTGTCTTTGCGCATTTCATAAATAGGGCTACTTTCAGAAAGTTTATTTGATTAATTATTTGTGGCTTCTTGTATAATAATGGAATGGCCCATGCATATGTTTCAGGAATGCTTTATTTGGTGGTGCTCGCCCGCGAGAACTAGTATGTTTTTTTTTTCACGTATTATCCTAAATGCCAGTTAGATTCATGCTTTACCTTTATTATCGTTGTGTTTTTATCCTGGTAAAATCACCCCTACCCAGTATGGGTGGAATATTTTCTTTTCCTATAATTAATGTGTTTTATAATGCCAACTGCTGCCACTGACATTACTTTTCTTTCATTTTGTCCGTGCTTGGCTTCTGTTTTCATCCTAATAATGTTAGCAACCTTTTCCACAGGTGTTGAAGGAGCGAGGGATTGATGATGTGTCAATCAACAGTTATGATGTGGTGGAGCATTCGAATCGGTAAGGACTTGTTCTGTCTTTCTGTACGCTATACCATACCATTTAACTCAATAGTCATTGGAGTCTGATACAATTCTTGCTAATTACCAATAAATCTTGTTGCTTGAAGGGTTGAAAACAACATTTTGAGGGCTGAGAAACATCATACTGAACATTCAAACCAGAGCCGGTACAGTGAAAAGACTGAGGATGCTCATCTCGATCAAAGGACTGTCAGAAAAACTGAAAGGAAGGAGCAAAGGGTAGATGGTGAAAGGGTTCATGCACAGAGAAGAAATTGGCGGGGTGATACTCGGAGAACTGTGAGGGAGACTGATAGGCCACAGGCTTCTGAGAGGCAACCTTCACCTGAGACATGGCGCAAGCCTGTGGAGCAGCAGCCTAAAGCATCTCCAGGTGCTGCTGGCATTCGGTATGGTAGGGGTGCTTCAGCAGTTGAACTTGCACAAGCATTCTCGAGATCTGTATCGGATCCAAAAGTAAATGATAGGTTTTCAGGTCAAAGGGCGCTGAACACAGGAAGCAACAGGACACAAGTTCCTTTTTCACGGCTTGTTGGCCCTACATCAAGGCCTCAGATCAATGGTTATTAAATCTTTGGTGGATAATTGGGACTCACTGAATCTTTGGTGGATAAAGTGGATTGCCGAGCACTTCATGGAGTGGCTGTACTTTTCACTATTTTCTCCTCATTCTCAACAAACACGAATGAGTGAGAAGATTAAAACAAAGAACTAGTTATGACAATACCAATTTACAATCACCATGTTTTATTGTTTTTATTTATTGCCCCGTATCATTTCTCGCCTAGAAACTAATTTTTTCTGTCTTTGTGGTGGAGAAGGTGAAAGGGCTGTTGCCTTATCAAGACATTGTATCTTGATTAACACCATAAAATTGTTCGTTTTAGTTGTTTCATCATCAATTAGCCATTTTATGGATATCCTTATCACGGGTTTTTACCAGTAAATCAATCAAATGTTCAAGTTCGTAATATTCTGTATTGATGCACAATGGATATAGGATCAGTGCAAACTTGCAGTGGGGTGAACAAAAATTTGTGTTGTAAGCTACTTTGAGATTTTCCATGATGTTCATAGATGTGGGGAGAATTCATAGGGTGACTGTTTATTTTCTTACACAAGTGTCTTCATGCATTGCTTCCTTGTAAGTTTAGGTAAGAGCACCGAATTATACAAGTAATCACATAAGTAGTAAAGTGAGAAGACATTTATCCGATAATTGGACAATTCAAACATAATATATTGATTAACATAAGTCTTAATCTCAAACAAAAAGGCCTAGGTCCCTCCTCTATTATCAATTTCATGAATTAAAGTAACTACGGTACTATGCTTTAGAAGAAAAGAATATTTTAATAATGATAAATTATTTTTACCTTATCCTAAGTACAAAACATAATTAGTTGTTTTCTCTCATTTGTAATTTCCCAATCAAATCAATGCGAAGATTCCATTTACCCAACAAAAGGAAACACTTTGTGATTCCATGAATGAAGAATCAATGGAAGAAGAATCTTTAGGAATGTCGGTTATCCCCAACTTTGTGCATTTGAAACGTGTTAAAATAAGGCCTTAATAATGTCCAATATTTACCTTCACTATTGCTTTCTGCACCCTCTAATATTTCTTCCAGCATCTTATCACTTCCGGAATTTATTTCCTCGAACACTATAAACAACTCCGGAAATTTTTTTTTCGAAAAGCAATCACCCCCTCCTATTACGATTTTTTTTTTCAGGAGACTTGATGGGCAATTTGATGGGTGTAGGAAGCAACAACCATTTACCTTTTATAAGTACTGGTACTTGGACTTTTATTAGGATTGGACAAAAAATACTGAACTGTATTGTAATACAGTTAATTGTATTATATTATACTAAAAAGAATTGAGCCATTTTTACTATAATTTAAATATACTGTTTTATGGTTAAGTTTTTAAAAACTGAACTTAGTAAATTTTTGGTTCAGTTAACTGCAGTTAACTGTACTGTATTAAAAAATCACTTTGTTCTAAAATAATTATAGTTTTTTTTTTTTTCTCTTATGTAATTATTTATAAGTAAATTTATTAAAAAAAATTGTCTACTTTGTTACAAAAGTGAAAAACGTTGAGTTAATTTATCTTTAAATTTAATTTGTTATATGCTAATTCAAATAAATTAAATTTTACTATTTGATTGTTAACATTCTTTTTTTTCGCATTCGGTATTAGATGAAGTTCATATAAATTGTACTAAATATATTAATTTTATTTTTCATTCTATTCATATACTTTTTAAACTAGTAGGGCCACATTAACTTTATCCAAAAATATTTATGGAAGAAAAATAATAAAAAAATGTTTCTTTTTTCTATAAACTACATGTAATTTATACCTTAAAAATTAATGAGATGAGATTTTACAAACAAATTTATACATAAACTAATTACTTTATATATATTTTTTTCTTTCTAATAAGAATATTTTTCCTCTAAAAAATAAAAATAGTATAGTAGTTAAAATTAATACAGTTTACAATTCAGTTAGTAGTTTAGTTCAGTTTATATTGTAGTTTAGTACAATTTATAATTCAGTTAGTAGTTCAGTTCAGATTATATTGTACTTTAGTACAATTTACAATTCAGTTAGTAGTTCAGTTCAATTTATATTGTANTTTAGTACAATTTACAATTCAGTTAGTAGTTCAGTTCAATTTATATTGTAGTTTAGTACAATTTACAATTTAGTTAGTAGTTCAATTCAATTTATATTGTAGTTTAGTACAATTTAGTACAGTACAGTTCAGTTTGATAAAACAAAAAAACAGTTCAGTTTGTTTTAACTTTTACAGTTCAGTTCAATTTAAACAAATTAGTTTTTAGTTCAGTACAGTTTTTAGCAGTACAGTGCAGTTTCATTTGCTCACCCTAACTTTTATAATAAAAGTGATTAAGCTAATACATTTCAGAATATAAAATGAAAATTTTCAATATAAAAATTTATAGGAGTGCAAGAGGATACCGTGGTGGTGCAAGAAGAAGTTGCTGTTAGCAAATTATAGAAACTTGATTTTTTCTTTTTTCTTTAGTCTTGCTTAAGCCACCTAAAGACGGATAGCAAAGGTGCTCATAGGCTTTTACTTTTTGCATCTCATCAAATTTCTTCTTGTATCCCATCACTTTGTTTTCTTTTTTTAATTTAAATTGTTAAGAAGTAAAACACCATTCCATAAAATCGGGTTGTAAATAATATTTACTTATATACTATAAATATGTTTTATCTTTAGTTGATGTAGGATTTTCAATACACTTCTTTTATATCGATGTATATACATCTTGTACGAGAGATTATTAATAGATGATCCATAGTGATCCAATAAAAAATGAAATAATATCTCCAACATATAATAAATCTTGTTAGAATAAATTATAATAATAACTTTGATACCAATTCTGAAATTGTTTTTGGAAGACACTTACTTTTCCAAAGGATATTCACCTATTATGGGTTTTCTTTTTAATTTTGATGAAGTGTAGGAAGAAAATTGATAGAATGTACAAACACCCAACTTCTTATCAAGGGAGGCCTATGTTGTTCAATTCTTCTGAGTTCAAGTTGAACAAACAAGTTTCATTTATTTTATTTTGTTTTAATGTTCATTGAAGTTCCTTCCAAATTTCACCATTCAACTAATACCTTCAAAACTAAGAAAAAAAATAACAAAGGTCATTTAAGGTAATAAATATATTCAAATTTAAAAAACCATTTATTCTAAACTACACTAAATTAAGCACAATTAATCTTTAAAAACATAAAAGAGGTAAGATAATTGTATCTAGAATACTATTCAAAGTATGTATTGATAATAGTTATAACGTGTCAAGATTCGATCAAGTGAACTAGATTAAGGGATACATGATAGGACTTTTTTTTAAAGCATCGATATACAATGAAAGACTACAAAAGTTTTCATCCAAGTGTTTTTGTCAAGGCTACTCTTTATCGGTATGACTAAGGTATCATTTTGGATGCCATGTTACATCCACTTGTAAGAGTTTCACTTATTTAAATCAAATAAATTTTAAGCATCAAAATCAACAAAATTAAATAATATCTTATTTGAAATTGACCAACAACTTAAAAAGATTAAATTTTCAATAAAAAATAAAAATAATTTTATTACATTTTTCTATTTATATGAAGGGGTTTT
The DNA here is from genome assembly GCF_000741045.1 of Vigna radiata var. radiata. NCBI lineage: Eukaryota > Viridiplantae > Streptophyta > Magnoliopsida > Fabales > Fabaceae > Vigna > Vigna radiata. The sequence goes on from NC_028357.1 coordinate 34,338,138, forward strand.
TTTTATAACACATAATATACAATAGAAATTTCTATGAAGGGATTTTTATAAAATTAAGAAAATTGTGGTGTATAAATAGGAAAAGGAGGTGTGAAAATGACATGTGCCAACTTCGATCCGTTACTTCCATGCTTGATAATGGGTTGCTACTTCCTTTCCCTCCCTATTTTTAATGCATCCCATAAGTTATAATATCTCCATTTTATCCTTTATGAAAACATATTAAAATCATGAAATCCTAATTTTACATTCTCTTTCCTTCCTTGTGTCATAAAGTATCATGTGTTACATCTTTTATCTCCAAACATTTTATTTTGCACCTCCAAATATTTTCATAATATAAAAATTGTTATAGAAATGGTATAAATATTTAAAAGAATTAAATGGTAAAAGATTCTTTAAGAGTGCTAATTATTATTCTTCACGAATTATTATTCTTCACTCATATATCTGCGCATTTGAAAAAACTCCATCGCATCTCACTTTCTCTCTTTCTCTCTTTCGTTCCTCCCTTTCTTTTGTGTTTTGGTTGCACAAAACACACTCTTCCACGACTTCCAGGCACACTTTAGCCACACACAAACACCACAACACCACAACTTCGTCTTCTCAGGCAACATTTGTTTTAGTTGCTTTTGTTGTTGGATCTAGCGACACACCACACTGTTTCATGTTTTCCATTTTGGTGTTGTTCCCTTTGTCCACGCTTCTTCTCGTTGTTGGCCAAAGGTTGGTGGATTCCTCTACCATATTTATTTTCAATTGGATAATGTGTTGTAGATATAAATCTTGTAGAGGTAGTATTTGTAGAGGATTATAAGCTATTATGCTACGATTTTCATGGCTGATCTACGCTTAATCGAATGTGGAAAACTGATTCAGCCTACATTGGATATCGACATCCAATTCAACCTGCATCAGATCTCAACATCTAATGTTGTGATTTTCCAATTTTTATATCCAATTCATGTTTCACGTGCATGCACCAGTAAACAAATTCTTCAAAATAATACCTCCCACTAGGCCAACCAGCAACAACACCACCACCAACTCCCTGAAAGCACCACCTTCAAGCTCAACTCCTTCTAAGCACCACCTCTAAGTTGTATCCACACCCTAAGCTGCCTCAACAAAAACCCCTCTCAAATCTCTCTTTGAATACCACACTCAGAATCTCTCTCAACTCTAAATACCACACTTAGAAGAACAAATGATATGGAGTAGAGAGGAACACACTCAATGAGAAGAAATCAAATGGAATGAAGAGAACCAATTTAACTAAAGAAAAGAGATGAACAAATACAAATGAAGTCCAAATGGGTGCAAGGTTTCTTAATAGAAATTAAATGGGGTGTAGGTTTCCTAATAGAGGGAATAAGGGTGTAAGGTTTCTTAATAGAAATTAAATGTGGAACATGTTTCCTAATAAGTGAAATGAGGTGTATGGTTTCGTAGTATATATTCAAAGTATATTTAAGATTTTCAACCACATAGAATATTAATGGATAACTATATCATTAATTAGAGGGTATTTTAATGTATAGTTAGTGAAAAAGTTAAAGGTTAGAGGTACAAGGTGAAACACCCTAAAGTGCCTTCCACCTTCCTTCTTTCTTTATTTTCTTCTTTTACAATTCTCTTTAATTTTCTTTTTTTTACAAACAGGATGAGAGGTGAAAAATTACAAAAAAGAAAGAAAATTTGGAAGATATATATGAAAATATCTTTCATAACATCATTATTTTGGAATAACATTTTTTTAATATTTTGGAATCATTATTCCAGAAGCTATTTTTAGAACCAAAATATATATATTTTTAGAATAATAAATTATTTCTTGGTCAAAAATATCTTCCAGAAGGAGTGTTTTGAAATTTTCTAGTGAAAATATATTTTGAAACACCCATTCCAAAATATAAAAGATTTTCAAAACATTTCTTGGATTTGGAAATTTTATTGAAACACTCATTTTGGATTTTTTTTTATATTTCAAATTTGAAAATTTTCGGAAGTGATATTGAAATATTAAAAAAAATTATATTTTAAAATAGATGTTCGGGAAGATATTTCATAATCAAGGGTAAAATAGAATATTACAACTTATGGGGGCTGAAGAAAACAAGGGGAGGTGCAGTAAGTAACTTCCCTGATCATTTGGAGATGGAAGAAATTATGTGTTTTAATTTTTTATAATTAAAAGAAACGAAAAAGCAAAGCAAATGCGATGCGACGACGTACTTTACATCGACAGAATAGGAGCAACTCCGCGTGAACTCGTTCTCCGATCCATCGTTGTTTTTCTTTCCTTTTCCGTCGTAAGACTCTCACTGATCAAACACGATTTTCTGTTTCTCCATTATTTTTTGTCATTTCGGGGGCCATTCGATCTTAAGAAGACTTCAAGAGGAACGACATGTTGGAGAAGATTGGGTTGCCACCAAAGCCTTCTCTCCGAGGGAATACTTGGGTGGTTGACGCTTCACACTGCCAGGGATGTTCTTCTCAGTTCACCTTCATCAATCGCAAGGTTGATTTCGATTATCATTTTTCATTTCGATTAATTTTTTTATTTCGGGGAGGGGGACGTCCTAGTAAACACAGAAACTTTTTGCAGTTAGAGAGAAGACTCGTGATTTATTTGGGTATTTCAGGAAATCTTAAAGTCGCTAAATTTTGGCTCATTTATTATTTATGAATAATTATAACTTTGTGGCTGGTGTCGTTATTCGTTGTGCTAGTTGGTTTTTGGCTTCAATGTGTCCGAGTTTGTGTGTGTTTATTCTTGAATTGTGCAGATAATTAATTTCGTTGAGTTAGTACATTCGTTTATGAAAAGTGATTTACTCAGTCCAGTATGTCGTTCATCTGTTTGGGGTAATCTGGTTAGGGTGATTGATTTTCTTAATCAGTGTTAATTGGATTGGATTGCTGTGATTACAAGAAATATGTGTACACAATCTCTTTGTTCTGTGAAGCCATGTTTTATAGGGGCTACTCATTTTCCTCTTAGTAATGTATATGCAAGATTTTGCTTCCTAAACTCTTTAATGTAAAGTTAGAAAATATAACGTCCATGTCATGTGACAGTTTTTGAATTCTCCTTCCTTTGTGCATTGCATCTGTAACTTGTCTAAGAGAGGATAACTCACCGTGTACGAAGCGTCCTCAGTTGAATCCTTTTAACAAAATGTAGTTTGAAGCTTCATGGAATCCTTGGCTACAATAAATGAATAAAATGCTAGTCTACTTCATTTCATAATTGTGTGCGAAGCATAAGATGATGTTCCATATTTGCTTATTAATCTGATTGAACTCACTGAATTCTTTGTCCAAACTTTTTTATTTACATTGTTTGCAATTTTCTTTTGCGTTTCAGCATCACTGCAGGAGGTGTGGGGGGATCTTTTGCGGCAGTTGTACTCAGCAAAGAATGGTTTTACGTGGACAAGGTGATTCACCTGTGCGTATCTGTGAACCTTGTAAGAAGCTAGAAGAGGCAGCACGGTTTGAATTGCGACATGGACGTAGACCTGGGAGAGGTATTTTTATTTATTTTTCTTCATATGGCTTTCAAGCTGTGCTATTTTGCGTTAAATTAGACCTCCTTTATTTCACTTTTGTTATTATTTCACAGTTCCATACTTTTTAAATGTTCATTTCAATTTATCCAGGGAGCTTGAAATCAGCACCGAATGATGAGGATGAAGTTTTGAACCAAATTCTTGGTCAAACCAGTGACAAAGTAGCTAGCAGACAAAAATCAGTTGGTATTGCATCTTCTTCAAGCACATCCAATTATGATGGAGAGATACAAAACATTGTCTCGAATGATAAACCTAATCTTTTGGGTATTGATTTGGGATCCACCACTCCTGAAGAGTTACGTAAGCAAGCTTTGGAAGAGAAAAAGCAGCACAGAATTCTTAAAGGAGAGGGGAAATCTGGGGAGGCGATGAAAGCTTTTAAGAGAGGGAAGGAGCTTGAGAGGCAGGCTGATGCTTTGGAAATTCATTTAAGGAAGACTCGGAAGAAGAGTTTACCTTCGGGAAACTTGTCTGACTTACATAACAAAGGAAATCCTGTAGAGTCTGACAGAAAAACAAAGTCAGTTTCTTATGTTGGCAGAGAAAAGGATGATCTTACTTCTGAACTTAGAGAACTGGGATGGTCTGATATGGATCTACATAATGAAGACAAAAAGTCAGCAAACTTGAGTTTGGAGGGTGAACTCTCATCAATAATTGGAGAAATCTTTACAAAATCTGGTGAACAAAAGGTTAGCAGGATTGACAAGTCTCAAGTTGTTGCTCTGAAAAAAAATGCTCTACTGCTGAAGCGCGAGGGTAAGCTTGCAGAAGCCAAAGCGGAACTAAAAAGAGCTAAACTTTTAGAAAAGGAACTTGAAGAACAGGAACTCCTTGCTGGGGCTGAAGATTCTGATGATGAGCTATCAGCATTAATTCAAGGCATGGATGATGATAAAGAATTACCAAATCTGCATGATCATGGACATGGTTTTGATTTTGAACGCCTTTTGGCCACTTCTGATGACCTTGACGGTAATTTTGAAGTGACTGATGAGGATATGATGGACCCTGAAATAGCTGGCGCTTTGGAATCATTAGGCTGGACTGAACCTCAAAATACGTCTTCCAAGTCTCAAACCCTTAACAAAGATGCATTGCTTGATGAAATTCAGTCTCTTAAAAGAGAGGCGCTTAATCAAAAGCGAGCAGGTAATGCCGAAGAAGCAATGAAATTCCTGAAAAAGGCAAAGTTATTAGAAAGGGACCTTAACAGCTATGAACCCGAAGAATATAATAATGTGTCTCAAAAATCCACATCCTTAAAGAAAAGTGAGCATTTGGAAATTGCTGGTAATGGATCAGACTCCATTATGGATGAGAGAATTACAAGTGCCACTAATAATGTTTCTTCCACTGTGGCACCAAAAAGTAGATTGATGATTCAGAGAGAGCTTTTGAGTTTGAAAAAGAAGGCTCTTACTCTAAGAAGGGAAGGGAAAATGAATGAAGCAGAAGAAGAAATGCAGAAGGGTGCTGCACTTGAACGTCAGCTGATGGAGATGGATAAGGCATCAAGCCTCAAAACATCACATACAAATACTGCTAATAATGTTCCGGTTACAGTACATAAGCATGATGATTTTAGTATAAATCTTCCACACGAGGAAGGAGGTGAAGATGATGTGACAGATCAAGATATGTCTGATCCCACATATCTTTCACTCCTTAGGGACATGGGTTGGAATGACGACAATAAGGAACTTTCTAACCCTCCAAGCAAGCCTTCGAAGAAAAATGATAATCATTTTGTTCCTGTAAATGAAACTTCTCTAAATAACCATTCTACAAATATCTCAGTTCAAGCTCCAAGAGGTAAAGTTGAAATTCAGAGGGAACTCTTGGGTTTAAAGAGAAAGGCCCTTGCTCTCAGGCGTGAAGGGAAAGTTGAGGATGCAGAGGAAGTTCTTAAAATGGCCAAATCATTAGAAGCACAGATGGTTGAGATGGAAGCCGCAAAGAATAAAGCACAGGTTGTGGCCACTGTGATGAAAGACAAACTTTTCAATCCTCCAGATGATGAAGAAAGTGATGTGGTAGTTTCAGAAGAGGATATGCATGATCCGACATTGAATTCAATTCTTACTGATCTAGGGTGGAAGGATGATGAATCTGAACCTGTGACCGTAAAAGCAGAGCCAGTTAAGGAAGCTGCTGGTAGGTCTACTCATACTATGGATCTATCTGTGCCTGATTTGTCTTCAAGCATTCCTGCTACAGCTTCAAGAAACAAGGGAGAGATTCAAAGAGAACTTTTAGTATTGAAAAGGAAGGCACTTGCATTTAGGCGCAAGGGAGAGATAGAAGAGGCTGATGAAATTTTAAGGCAGGCCAAAACTTTGGAAGCCCAACTAGAAGATTTTGGGAACCAGAACAAGGACTTGTCACTTAATGTTTCTAAGGATAAACAGTCTCTTCCGTGTGAATTGCCTGATTTTAAGGAAAGGCATGGAAATTTGGGAGTTGCTACTGAAGTTGATCATGCTTCAGCCTCGTCTGTGGTTTGGTCAAGTAAGAATAGTTCCGAATCAACATTCGGTTTAGAAAGAATCAACAATGAGTCAAATATTCCCATCTTAAGGAAGTCTGATAATTTACTTCCTGCAACTTCTCACTTTGCAGATGGTAAGCATGCATTGCCTGCTGAGGAGAGTACTTCAAGTGAAAGTCTTCCAAAAAAGATTAAAGCGGAAAACAACCAAGGTCATAGCTCGTCAGCTGGCCACTCTATGGATGTGCAAGATTTACGAACTGGTGACGGTAGTAACAGTTCTGAAATATTGACTCAAAAACATAAAGAACTTGCTTCAGCTAATTCATCTCAAGCTGGGTCCGCTATTCACTTGGACTCTTCAAAGAATTTCAGCCAGCATACTGATGTAATTGAAAAGCCAAACATAAACAAGTCAAATTCTGTACTTGATAATGCTTCTCAGCACCACCTTAACTTGCGTCAGGAAGTTTTGGCTCATAAAAGGAAGGCAGTTTCTTTGAAAAGGGAGGGGAAACTATCAGAAGCTAAGGAGGAACTCTTGCAAGCCAAGCTGCTCGAGAAGCGATTGGAAGATGGAAGTATGCAGCAAGACACTGCCTCTGTGACCAATGTTTCCCAGGCGTCAAATGTTGTAGAAAAGAAACAGGAATTGTCAAATGTTAGTTCAAAACCATTGAGTAGTCGCGAACGATTCAAATTGCAGCAGGAATCTCTTGGGCATAAACGACAGGCCCTAAAGCTACGGAGGGAAGGCCGGACAGAGGAAGCAGAAGCTTTGTTTGAACGGGCAAAGGCAATTGAAACCCAGTTGGAGGAGTTGACAGCTCAAGATTCTAACAAGTTAGATGGTGTAGATGATGTCACGGTTGAGGATTTTCTCGATCCTCAACTCTTATCTGCTCTGAAAGCTGTTGGACTTGATGATGTAGGCGTTGTATCAAAAGCCCCAGAAAGACAAGAGACTGTGAAATCCAATGCTAAAGTTGAAAACTCTAACCAAGAAAGAATTCAGCTAGAAGAAAGAATCAAAGAAGAAAAAGTTAAGGCACTTAATTTGAAACGTTCTGGAAAACAAGCCGAAGCGTTAGATGCACTTCGACGTGCCAAATTGTATGAAAAGAAGCTAAATTCATTAACCTCTGGTTAATGAAGTAAATACTGCAACTTCAGGGTGGGAAGTCTTCCCTTGTTCAAATTGGTAGTTACTTTGAGGTTAGTTGAAATTTTGAACTTTCATTAAAGGAGGACTAGAAGGTGCCCAGGAGGTTGCTCCTTCCCTAATTACACATTTATGTTTGCTTTATTATGCTCATAAATATTGGAGAATGTATACATGATCATTTGCTAGTTACGGTTTTTAGATGTGCTTCTAAACATGAATCAATGTTGTATAATATGTTTCCATTTAAGTCTATATAAATGGCCATTCCCACGACATATTGCAGGAACGATACCTTCATTTTCATCTTAGAGCTGCTCTCATTATTCCCATTTGTATGGACCCTGTTTTCCTGCAATAGGCTAGATCTTTCTTATCCATTTTCCTTTTAAAATAGCTTCATCGCTGTTGCATTAGTGGGGATCTATGACTGTGTATACCAATGCAAATTGTAGTGACTTTTGGATACAGCTTGGTAATCCAGAAAGAATATATCCAATCTGGGATTAAGGATTTGTGTTCCGGACCCAACTCTATTTCTTAATGAAAATGTTTGCTGTTTTAAGTTTACATTTATGAAAATGATAGAAAGCGTGATACTACTTTTATTGTTACTTTTTTTACAAGTCAAACAAGTCTTGATTTTACATTTATAAAAATGATAAAATGTGTTGTTTTGGGATCAAGAGACAGAATTAGATAGGGGAATGCATTGTGGTAAAGTGGTGGTCCTCACTCCAATTTATGAATCATACGTTGAGCGTCTGTGATGTTTGTTTAAATTAGCCGTTTGGGGGCAGTGCTTAATGCATGCGAAGCAACATAAGTATTCTGCTTAAAATAAACTCTAGTATAAAACCCGGAAGTATTTTAATGGTGTACCTAATAAAATGCCATAGTTAGAAAAATAACGGAATTCGAGAAAAAAAAGTAAAAAAATAAGGGTAAACTATGTTTTTCAGAGTATTGTTTCATTTTTAACACCATTAAAGTTTTTTGACTGGTCTTTATATATTACTAATTATTGTTTTAACCTTGGGCGTTTAAATTAGCATTAAGGGAAAGAAAAATAAAAAGGTACCCGAATTGTGATCACAACCATACAAAAGATGACCCTAATAGTGTGAATAAACAGGTAACTTAAAAGGATAATTAATTTTAATAAAAAATTAAAATGTTTATTTATATGTTGTTGGGGGTAGCAAAATTGAAACTTTATAATTTTACGAGAATAATTGAATTACTAAAAGTTAGAAAATATCATGTTTCAGTTTTTTAAAGAAGAAAAGATTTGAGAATTTCAAGTTTTACTTTTAAAAAGTAAACATTAAAATTTTTTGTATTATCAAATTATGTATCTTCTCTTTATATTTTGTTCTTCAACTTAATTTTGACTGGGACATGTCTATATGATTATTACTTTTCGGATGATATTCACTCGACTTGTTGAAGTAAAATATTTTCTTTATCTAAATTGTTACTATTATTTTTGTTGTTATGTATTACTATCATTTCAAATATGGTTTTCTTGGCCAATGTCATGGATTCTAGATGTGGAGTAGATTTTTCTAATTCGATGTTGTATAAATAATCTGGATCTATGTCAAGTTAACTAACGACATTTCTTCTTGCATCTCAATACTTTCTACCTGCACCATCATAATTCAAATGAAAAGTCAAATTTGCTCTCATCTTCTTCCCTCTTCCTCCCCCACCATACGTCAATATTTTCCTTCACCTGAACCCGTAAATTAACCTGAACCATGAACTTTTGCTGTAATTCTATTTTTATGTGGACTTCTTGAACCAACATACTTTTGACTAAGTTATGTGAACTAGCTTAGTCAAATTTACTAAGCGTTATGTTTGATTTAGCCTGTATCTATTAACGTATAAATAATAAGCTAAGACCGGTAACACTAACAACATATACACATGTTAGTTTTGTTTTCTCTTATAAAAACAACACCTATACTCAATGCAATATACAATATTCATAATTCATTTCAGAACATTGTTTTAAAAGCTTATCTTTCTCCCTGTTGTTCCTACGTTATGTTAGTTTGCTTTCCATCAGATTGGTATCCAGAGTCACGTCAAGTGAGGATCTGAGAAGCTTTAGAATCACGATTCAATGCGACTAATCAGAGTGGTCAAAGCAAAGAAGGAAGAAGGATGTCAAGATTCTGGTTCTTAATCAAAGAGAAGCGGTTGAAGCATGGCGGGATTAGATATTCCAACAACAAATCTTTCGATACTGATAAAGAAGAATTGGAGCAGGTGGAGCACTTAGATGAAAGTGTTATTGAGATTTTAGGACATCAATGATGTTGTTAAAGGCATTGGACTCGAGCTTGATCTCAGTGCCTTAGAAGATTAGAAGGCTGCATTTAGAAGGAAAGACAATAAAGCCTTGTTCATCATTCATCAGTATGTGGATGATAATCATTTTGAGAAGATCCAAAATGCAGTTACAGCAAGGGAAACCTGGAATATTTTTCTGCGTTGTCATGCAGGAGGAGAGGAGGTAAAGAAGGTGAAGCTCCGGACCTTAAGAAGACAATATGATCTTTTACAAATGGAGGATTGTGACAAGGTGGGTGAGTACTTCAACAAGATTCTGGCCATTACAAACCAGATCAGATGAAGGGTGTGGAGAGACAATCAGTGACCTTATGATTGTTGAGAAGATTATGAGATCATTACCACAAAATTTGATTACATTGTGGTTGTAATTGAAAATTCAAGGGGTCTTGCAAAGATGAAGATTGAGGAACTTCAGAGTTCCTTGGAGGCACATGAGATGAGGCTGCTTGATAGAAATCCTATCAAGAATGATGAGTAAGTGTTGAAGGTGCGTCATTCCAAGAACGAAGAGAGGAAGAAGTTCAAGAAATGGAAAGGGAAACACACAAAGGGAAAATGGAAGAATAAGACCAAAGATGATCAAGAAGAATCTGCAACAGTGGAGAAGAATGGTAAATCAGAGAAGAGTTATCACAAGAAAGACAAGAGAAATGTTGAATGCTTTAACTGCCATAAGTATGGGCACTACTCTTATGAGTGCTATGCTGATAAGGGAAAGCAAAAGAAGTTTCAAGGAAAAGGCTTGCATTGCTCAAGAAGAATCTGATTCAGAACCCCTCACTTTGATGGTAACTACATCCGCATAAAACTCAAATTCTTAAGATGAAATGTGGTATTTGGATTTGGGATGTTCAAATCATATGACTTGCCACAGAGAATGATTGGTGAATCTTGATGAAACCAAGAGTAAGGTGAAGTTTGCTGATGATAGTACCTTGGAAATGGAGGGAGTTAGAGAGATGTTGTTATTAGAAGAAAGAGTGACCCGCGTGCCACTATAACCAATGTGTTATTTGTCCCTACAATGAAATGCAACCTTTTGAGCATTGGTGATTCAAAAGGGATTTACAATAGTGATGGGAGGCTTCAATAAGGTTGAACTGTTTGATGAAAATAGAAACCTGATCTTGAGAAGTAAGATCTCAAAGAACCAGACATTTCAGATCAGTATGGAGGTAGTGGAGAATTTTCAGTGCATGTCTGCTGTGAAAGATGAAAATTGTTGTGACATTTGAGGTATGACCATTTAAACTTCAAAAGTCAGCAACAACTTGAAATGAAGAACATGGTCTTTGGGTTACCTAATATCACACTACCAAAAAAGGTGTGTGAAGCTTGTTTGGCTAGAAAGCAAAAAGGAAAATCATTCAAAGCACATTTGAGTATGAGAGTAAGAGATTGTTTGGAGGTTGTGCACTCAGACATATGTGGACCGTTTGAAGTCCCTTCATTAGCTGGAAACAGGTATTTCATTACCTTTGTTGATGAATAGAGTAGGATGATATGGTTGTTTGTGATTAAATTGAAGAGTGAAGCATTGAATGCGTTCTTGAGATTCAAAGCAAGTATAGAAAGAGAAAGTGGAAAACTGTTGAAGATACTAAGAACATATGGAGGAGGTGAATTTACCTCAAACACTTTCGAACAACACTGTTAAATCAATTGCATCAAGCATGAAGTCACAACACCATATACTCCTCAGCACAGTGGGCTAGCAGAGAAGAGAAATACGACAATTCTCAACATGGACAGAAGCATGAAAAAGAGAAGATGGTGCCACGAAATCTATGAGGTGAGGCAATTTCAACAGTTGTTTACATCTTGGACAGGTGTCCTACAAAGAAGTTGGAAGGAAAAGTTCCATTGGAAGTGTGGACAGGTGTGAAGCCATCTATTAGCCACTTGAAAGTCTTTGGATCACCAACTTTTGCACATGTTCTAGATTAGAGAAGAAGAAATTGCAGGACAAAAGTGAAGCAATGATTTTCATCGGCTATCACTCTATTGGAGGCTATAAAATCTTTGATCCAATTAAAGGAAAAGTGGTCTTGAGTATAAATGTGATGATTCTGGAGCATGAGAACTGGAACTGGAAGCAGAAGCAAACCAGTTTAGTGAAGACTATACTGGATGGAGAATCTGGCAATCTCATCTCAGTAGATCCAGAGACAAACTCTAGAAGCAATTGAGATGTGCAAAGTTGAAGCAATGGAGGTGTGCAAACTGGAAGGAGTGGGGTGTGCAAAACTGTGAGTATCACTCTAAAACTACCAGACCACGAAGAAGACATGTGCTGCCACAGAGGTTCAGTGAATGTGAAGTGTATGCTAATACACAGATTGGTGATGAAGGAGACTTGGTTCATATGGCATTGTTTGCAGGAGCATAACCAATAAATGAGGTTGAAGCATTAAAGAAATCTGTGTGGAGAGATGCAATGAAAAAGGAAATTAATTCCATTGAGAAGAATGGAACTTGGAAGTTAATTGATCTTTCAGTTGGGAAGAAGAGCATTGGAGTAAAATGGGTATTCAAACAGAAGCTGAAGCCAGATGGATCAATCTCCAAGCATAAAGCAAGGTTGGTTGCAAAGCAGTTCCTTCAAAGGCAAGGTCCGAATTTTTCAAAAGTGTTTGCACCAATAGCTCGGATGGAAACTATTAGGCTGGTGGTTGTTGTGGCATGTGCACGAGAATGGTCACTCTTCCAGCTTGATGTGAAGTCAACATTTCTTTATGGACCCTAAGAGGAAGAGGTTTATGTCCAGTAGCCTCCCGATTTCATTGAAAGGGGAAAAGAAGCACAAGTGTATAGATTACATAAGGCCTTATACGGGCTGAAATAGGCTCCTAGAGCCTGGAACATACGAATTGTCTCTTTTTTGATCAAGCACAAATTCACAAGATGTGTTGTTAACATGGAATTTATGTGAAGGGAGGCACAGGAGAGGATCTGCTGATCATATGTTTGTACTGGATGACTTGCTCATCACAGGATCAAATTAAGCTCATATAGAAAAGTTTAAAAGAATCATGGAAATTGAATTTGAGATGACAGATCTGGGTAGATTAAGCTACTTTCTAGGAATGAAATTTGCTTATACTACTGCATGACTAATAATGCACTAGAAGAAATATGCTAGAGAGTTATTGAAACGATTCAACATGTCATCTTGCAATGCTGCAAGGAATCGATTGGAGGTGAATTTGAAACTAGTGAGAGATGATTAAGAAGAGAGATTGATGAAATTGTATTCAATCAAATAGTTGGTTCCTTACATTTCCTTTACAACAGTAGACCAGAGCTATCATTTTGTGTTGGTTTGATCAGTAGATTCATGAGCAGCTCGAAGAGATCCACATGCTTACTGCTAAGGGAGTGCTAAGGTATGTTCATCTGATCACAGAATCCTATTTCCCATTGGAAGACAAAAATAAAAATTAGAATTGGTTAGCTACACTGATTCTGATCATGGTGGTGATCCAGTGGAAAGAAAAATCACTTATGGATACATATTTTTGTTGAACAATGCCCTTATCTCCTGGTGTTCTAAGAAGTAACCGGTAATTGCTTTATCCAATTGTGAAGTAAAGTACATTGTTGAAAGTTTGAAAAATTACTAAAGAAATTGATAGTTCCTATAAAGATCCCTTTGCAGTTAAAGATAGACAATGTTTCTGCATAATCTATCTAAGAATCTAGTGAGTCATGATAGAAGCAAACACATGGAAATCAAATATCACACTTGGTAAGCAAAGAAAGAATAGTATTAACATACTGCATAATTGAAAACGTTTTCACAAAGGTTTTAAAAATTGAAAGCTTTGATTTATAAAAGAGAAAATTGGTATTATCTTCTCTGAGTGCTTGTTTTAGAGGGAAAGTATTAGTGTATAAATAAGTATTTTTTTGACAACATTTGAACATCAATCATACGTGTCATTGTGTGATATCATACGTATCATTGTGTGATTGGTCCAAATGGCACAATGACATCACCATGAACCAATTACACTGTGACACGTATGATGATGTTCAAATGTTGTCAAAACATGTTGTCTAAGTATCTTTATCCTATAAATAATAAACCAAAACAGCTGTAACACTAACAGCATATACACATGTTAGTTTTGTTTTGTCTTATAAAAACAACACGTGTACTCAGTGCAATATACATAATTCATTTCAGAACATTGATGTTCCTACGCTCTGTTAGTTTGCATTCCATGAGTATTATTGTTGGAAAATATCTATCTTATGGCCAGTACAGTCACACATGTGCTTCTTGATTTTATCTCAACGTGAACAACGTGGCTCACCTTCACTCAATAATGTCAATACTCGATGTGACCTTAAATGTGTGGAACACATCATACACCGTTCAAACTCTTGCTTGTGAATAATTTTTTTAATGTTAAATAATTAATAAACCCTTAAATTTAAAAAACACATTTAAGCAAACAAAAAATTAAGTCTCATTTGTACATACCAGTGATATATTTTAACTCAATCTGAAAACAGAAAAAAAAAAGTTTCAATTTACCTTAATCGAAAATCACAATTAGAGGTGGAAACATGTTTTATTATCATATTATCACTCCTAAAATAAAAATCAATATATATAAAAATTTATACTTATCATTATCTCATATACAAAGGATATACTATTCTTGTCTCCTCTGTACCCCACCAATAATAGATATATTTATATCTATACCTATCCTCACCTGCTTAATGTTTCAATATCAATTAATTAAATTTTATATAAAAAGCTTAATATTATGAATTAATCTATATTAAAAGAATGTATTCAATGTTAAATATTTAAAAATACAAATAACAATTAGATAAAAGTATATAAAATAGTATGACATTATATATAAATAAAATTTCATAACAATCAAAATAATAGTTAATTTTGAAAATATTAATAAAACAAAGTTGATAAATTAAAAAAATATTTTTAAATATTATTTTACTTTAACGAAATTTATTGTTTTATACATTAATAAAAACTATAATATAGTATTTGAATGAAAGCAAACATTGAACAAATATTAAACAAATAATAATTTAAACTTTGACATGGATATATTATCTTTTAGACAACAAAATTAAATTATTATATATTATAATAAATTAAATGGTTTTATATAATTGCAGTGGTAAATTATATTTATGAGAATGAGTTAGAAAATAAAATAACTATAAAAAAAACATTAAAACAATATTGTATATATATGATTAAAAAAACAATAAATACAAATATTAAGAAGTAAGAGTTCTCTAAAAACTATTTGATACACTATTGAATCAAATTATACAAAAGAAAACAAATGTATAATTAAGAATATGTTAAAAACAGAAAGTACCTTAGAAATGTGAGTAAACATTTTATATGTTAAACTAATTCAACTATTGAAAAATAATGAAAATTATTTGAGCGAAAAAATTTTATTTAAATAAAATAAAAATTAATGTAGATTATTACAATATTTTTTATCTTTATAAACATATATACCTTAAAACATATTATGTTTTTGTGAATTACATTAGTAATATGATTGTTTGGATATTATTATGATGCTGGATTTCATACCAAGAAATATCTCATTAAACTACACTTGAAATTGTCGAAATTGTCACGTCATTTACTGATGGCCTTAACGATGGATTTATCCATCGATATTGTCCCATACTGGTTAACGTAACTTATCGAAGGTTATATCTCTCAAAAATTTATGACAGATATATCCGTTGATAATTATCGACGACCACTGTCCGTCGGTAAAATTTACCAATAGTGATTTTATTGATAAATTTTTAGCCATTAGTGATCTGTCTGAAAACTATCATTACCGATGTATTTTTTGCTGTTTCTGACAAAAATGTGTCATCGGCAAATCTGGTTTTTTTTTTGGTAGTGATTGTTGTGTGGGTTTTCTCCTTATACAAGTCTCCCTCTAACCATCTCAAATAAGTAATAGATTAGTAAAAGTCTTAATGTTATAAACTTTCTTTCTTATATAAGTGTATTCTAAAACGTTTTCTTTTTCATAATTCAATTGCTAGAGATAACAGGTTAGAGAAATCATTAGCTAAGGAAAAAAACTTGCATGGTTGTTTTTCCAGGTTTGTTATTATTATGATCAATTTATAATTGTTTGATTCCTTTTCTTCTTAAACCATTTATAGTAAAATGATATAACTCTTGCAAAACATAATAGAAATGTACAATATTTACTTGTAAAGTATTTAAAGTGAAATGATAGAAAATTGTCATATTGTTGTATATAGATTTTGGCCGATAATAATTGCAATTTATATAATGTGATGCTTTTGGCTGTATATATTTTCTGTCCAGGTTTGATATATAGGGAGAAATAAAAACCAAACAATTATTTCAGAAAACTACTACATTAGGTTTCGGTTATTATACTAAAACTAAAACATAAAGTAGGTATTACGCTTCGGTTCCAGGGAAGCCTAATCCTTTTTTATTTTAAAAATTATTTAATTTTAAAGATTTAAGCTTCAATTGTTTGGAGAATCGAAGTCTAACTTCCACCTAAAGTTAAATAATTTTAAAATCAGAATATGATTAGGTTTTAGTTATTTGAAGAACCAAAGCCTAACATCTGCTTAAAATTAAATAATTCTTTTGGAATCAGAAGGGGATAAAACTTCAATTATTAATAGAACTAAAACTTAATACCCTTTTATTTTCCATTGTTTAATTATGGTTCTAAGCCTAATATGGAAGATTAAGCTTTAGTTTATAACTAAAGGTTAAAATTTACTTTTTTTTACTTTGTCTAAATATGTTTCGGTTGTTAAATCGAAGTACAATGTCTAAAGTATTCAACACCAAATCTCTTTTCTGCTCTAGTGAATTGTGTGGGCTAATGTTAAATAGTTGATTTTGATGAATGTAAGTTATTTAAGTATTGGATATGTTTTTATGGAACATGTTCGCTTAATGAATAATGGAGTGATATAAATGAGAAAAATGAGAAAGTCTATGTCCAAAATTGATTGTATACCAAATATTTATTTAGATAATCTTTATGATATAATACTATTGCTTTCATATATCTTATTGCAAAAGCTTTCTTATAATTGTTTTTTTTGTTTTTTTACGCTTGTTTGTTCTCTTTTCTACAATAATCATATTATATTATATATGTGAGTGAAGATAAGCACGGATGGTGGTGGAAAATGTCAGTAAAATATGTAACAATAGTTAGTTTAAACGATGATATATATCATTTTGAAAAGTTATATTTATTATAATATATTTGTTTTGGAATAACTTGTGATTACATCATTAATAGTTTTTTTTATTGTAATTATATTAAGATATTGTTTATATATGACTTTATTTATCATGAAGTAGTAGTGAGTTAAGAACTTACAATTTATGAAAATTTGGGGTTATAATTAATTACATTAATATTTTTATGTGAGAAGAAATAAATAAAATAAAAGGGGTTTAAGATTTAAAAAGAGTTAACAAGCTTACATGGACTAAACAATAATAATCATATTTGTAGAGTTAAAACAATATTTAAATCTAGAAATGGTTTTTTGAAAGTAAAAGGCATGTTACAATTTTGTGTTTTTTTTTTTCTTTGAAATTAATTGATTTTGATAGATTAAAAATATTTATAATATTTTTTAAAATATTAAAATTGATATAATTTTAAAAATATAGTAGAAAGACTACTCTGAAAACAAAGAGATATTTCAAATTCATGATATTCATTCCAAAAAATTATGAACCATTCATCCGATGTGTTTTATTTTTAATTATAATGTGAACATAGTGCCATGAAATTTTAAGTTGAAGATAGTAGTACTGTGGGCTACTTTGGCTGAGAGCGATGAGTCGGGCGTGGGACATGATGCGTGACATGCGTGAGTAGTGGAAATTTTAGGTGTGATAGATTTTGCATAGATGCAATAAATCATTTCCTAATTAATTAATTTTCAATTCCTTTTAAAACACAAAAAATCGGAAGTGTTTGTAGATTGATTATTAGAAACAATGTGCATTGGTATTGGATATTCTATGTGTGGAGTATTTTAGGTTTTTTCTTTTTATGGAGATGAAGACAAAAAATACTTTTTTAATGAAAACAATATTTATAAGTTTGTATAACAAACCTTTCATATTATATATATATATATATATATATATATATATATATTCTTAACTATAATTAATTAATTTAATAAATTAACTAATAAAATATAATGACCTTGAGATATTCATTTAATGATTTATGATATATATATATATATATAGATATGATGGTAATAAAATGAGAATATGGTTGTTACATAATTCTCAAACAGTATCTCTCTTATTCAAAACATGCTCTTTTTGGATGTTTTTCCTTGTTTATCACGGTTATCATGCAAAAATATAAACTAATTAGCTTTTCCATCTTCGGATAAAGAGAATCTTTTGTTTGATTATATAATTAAAAATGATGATAATGACTATTCAGGAATGTTTCAAAAGCTTAATGACGTGCACTTTCAAACTCGTTTTGAATGAGTGGTGTCCCATCCTCCAACAATAGTCGGAAAAAATGGCCCAGCCTCATTAGTTCTGTTGTTTGTATATAGCCATGGCCCCTTCACGCCAACTCTACAGTGAATTTCCAAATAACACACTGTACATTACCCCAAATTGTCCAAACGCACTGATTAACATCTTCATTCCTCACACTATAAATCTACCAAATTATGCTCATTCATCTCACAACTGTCTCTCTATCTATCTATCTATCTGCTTCATCTGAATTGGCATTTTTGGTCATGGCACTACATTTCGAGTCCTGCACATTTCCTTCCAAACCTCAAATTGTTGCACCAAAGTCTCAACTTTCTGGATATCACAACAACCCTGCCAAACTTCATGCTCTTCACTTCGCCAACAAATGGAACTTTCTTCAACAGGAAACCTCTAACACACAACTATATAAAACGGTACGTCAAAATTTCAGCTTTTGCTTCATGGCTCTGTCAGGTTATTCATTATATATATGCCATGCATGAAGGGTTGATGTGATTGTCGTTTCCATGGCAGGGAAATCTTAGCACGAATCTCTCAGAGAAAGTAGAGGTGGTGAAGAATGAAGTTTGGAAAACTGTGGATGAAAGCTCATTGGAAGGTTTGTGCATGATTGATGTAATGCAGCGCTTAAATATTGATTACCATTTCCAAGACGAAATTGAAACATTCCTAGGGAAGCAATATGCGAATTACAGTAGTGTTGGGAGTGGTTATGGTAATCATATTCATGAGATTGCACTTCGATTCAGGCTATTCAGACAACATGGTTACTTTGCGCCCTCAGGTTGGTTCAACTTAACTTTATATTTCCACCTGTCTACGTCTTCATTCACTCATTCCCACTGACACGCATATGCTAAAAACGACATACCTGTCTGGCAAGAATTATTTATTACCTATGTATAGATATATATAAAGAAACAATCATCATAGTTTTCATAATCATAAAATTTTTATATCAAAAAGTAAAAAATACTTTGACAGGGTTTTTTTCTGTTTTTTTTTTCACATTCAAATAACGCGATCGATCTCACTTTTTCAATATTTATAAAAAAGCAAAAGGTTATTAATTTTGAAAGAAAAATTTAACAAATTCTATGTCATTGAAATGTATTCGTCACGTGGACGTGTAAACGTATAAAAAATCTATAAAAAAAAAAATTAACAGTTTGATAAGGATATCTTGTTTTACATTCATGTATAACATAGATGAGTCCTACCTTTTTAAACAAAAATTAAAGGTAAAAGGTTACTTTTGAAATAAAAATTTGAACAGTCTTGTGTTATTCGAATGTAATTGACAGCTAGATGTGTCAATGTATCAGGGTTCTTAAGGGCACAGTTTTTATTTATTTATTTACTTATTTTCTTCTTTCTCTTTTATGCTGCGGGAGCAAACATGGTTGCTTTCCCTTTTGGTATTATTTGAAGGCTAAAATGTCTGTTCGTTGGAAATTTGACAGAGGTGTTTGAAAAGTTCACCAACAAGGAGAGAAAAATCAGGCCAGAACTTAGTGAAAATATCAAGGCGATGGTAGACATATACGAAGCTTCCCAGTTAGACGTAGCAGGGGAAGATATACTTGCTGAAGCAGAAAAATTTAGTGGCAAGGTCCTAAAGGAAAAGGTATATTGCATCGACAGTCATGGAGATCAGTTTGTAAAGAGAACCTTAGAACACCCTTTTCACAAAAGCTTGCCCTTGTTTACCGCTAGAAAGTTCTTGGGCGATTTTCATGACAAGAATCTTTGGCTAAGTTCCTTTCGAGAGATTGCAAAAATGGATTTCAGTCTGCTACAGTGCTCGTACCATCGAGAGATTGGTCAAATTACGAAGTATGATGGGTGTTTAATTCAATTGATGAACTAAGCTATCTTGTTATGATGATCAGTCCTTACAGTTCAATCATTTTTGCAGATGGTGGACCGAGCTTGGCTTAGCCAACGAGTTAGTGTATGCGAGAAACCAGCCCCTTAAATGGTACATTTGGTCGTTGGCATGCTTCGCGGATCGTAGTTTCTCAGAAGAAAGGATTGAGCTCACAAAGCCAATATCTTTGATATACATAATAGATGACATTTTCGATGTTTATGGGACTCTAGATGAGTTAACTCTGTTCACAGAAGCTNTTTGCAGGTGGGTAAATGAAACCACTTATTCACTATAAAAGTTTTCATAGATCAAATTACAGACAAAGATTAACAAAGAACAATGCAGATGGGATATTACAGCCGTTGAACAACTTCCAGATTACATGAAGACATGTTTCAGTGTCCTCTATAATCTCACNAATGAAATCAGCTCCAAGGTCTATCAGAAGCATGGCTGGAACCCCATACACTCATTACAAAATGCGGTAAAAGAATACCCACATATGGATTAATTTTATATTCAACAGTAAACACTTAGTTGACAAAGATTTATCTGAGCTTTTTTTCCTCGAACTTATAAGCATGGAGTTTTTTGGTCACGCATATGCAATAATTTTGGTTTATATCTATATATTGAGAATTTTATTAGAATTGAATCTTTACATCTTGATGATCATATAGAATGTATAAGAGATTGTGACTTTTGTGCAGTGGAAGAGTTTGTGCAAAGCCTTCCTAGTTGAAGCAAAATGGTTTGGCTCAGGGAAGTTGCCCAGTGCTGAAGAATACTTAGAGAATGGGATAGTAAGCTCTGGAGTGCACATTGTGATGGTTCACACTTTCTTTCTTTTGGGTGAGGGATTAACCGAGGAAAATGTTCAGATCATAGACGGAAACCCTGACATCATTTCTTCCCCGGCAACAATTCTCCGACTCTGGGATGACTTGGGAAATGCACAGGTAAACAGATTTTTTGTGTTGATAGAGTTAACATATAGGTTGTAAATTATTATCGTGGTATTATATATTAGTCTAATATTATAAATTAGTGATACCACTGGTATTGTTGTAAAGGACGAGAATCAAAAAGGCAATGATGGATCGTACGTGAATTGTCTGATGAATGAAAAGCCAGAGTACACGAGAGAAGTAGCAAGAGAAAGAGTGATGAGTAAGATCAGTGATGCATGGAAGAACCTCAACCAAGAGTGCTTGTTTCATAAACATTTCCATCCAACATTCACTAAGGCTTCACTGAATCTGGCAAGGATGGTGCCATTGATGTATAGTTACGATGAGAGACAGTCTCTTCCAGGACTAGAGGAGCAAGTCAAGTCCTTGCTTTATGATAATTTTCTTTAATTTACAGTCTTCAAGGACCACCTCCTTAATGGTTTACTACTTTACCTTAGTTCTATTGAGAACGAGTTTATATGGAAAATAAATACATGTTCAGGTGTTATTTGATTGGAATGTAATTCAATATTTCATTAAATTTATTTTGTATGATCATAAATATAAATTTCTAGTTGCAATGTAATTCAGTTTTCTAGGAAGGAAATATGGATATCCCTAAGCTACATGTTGCTTTCTACCTTATCTCTTTGTGTCCCTTTAAGCCACAAGTTAATAATAATTGTCCAATCACTTCTTTTCAATCGTTACCTTTTCGTGCCCACCACATCTTCTTTTCTTGCCTATAACTATTATGTTTACCTATCTACTTTCTATCATCAATAATTAATTAAGAGTCGAACATTGAAATAAAATTATTAAACTATCTTAATTTTGTCACTAAAATGTTAATTTTATTAACTTGATGAGGGAATAATTATTTTGCTTGATAGTTTCACTACGTAGAATTGAGATGTGGAGAGAAATAGTTGTTATACAATATCCGTCAGTAAAATATGTTAACAAAATTTGTCGATGATATTAAATTATTATTATCAATAAATTTTTCCTTAGTAAGATGACTTTAAATTTCTTGTTTTGATTTTTATCATTTCATGATAAAATATATTGGTAAATTCTTCACAAAGTGAAAATTTTAAATTTTTTTTATTAATGTAGAATTTTGATTAATGATAGTTTTTTCTTGTCCGTAAAATAAACATCAAATTTTCTGTGAAATATGACTAAATATGTTTATAAATTATGAAAAGGATAATAAAGAGGAAGGGATAAAAGAGAGGAGAAGACGATGACGAAATATTGACAATGGTGGAGATGGTGGTGGCAATAAAAGAGGAGGACGAAGAAGAAGAAAAAGAAGAACAACCAAATGATGATATTTACTAACGAATTTTATGATAGAAAAATGTGTTCATAATTATCAACAAACATTTATTGACGTATTTTTTCCATTGATAATTATCAGGGTTGTGATCTTTAGATTAAATTGATCCATGTTGTAATGTTTACTAACAAATTTTAATAATAGAAAAAAGTGTTTATAATTATTGACAAACATTTATTAGTGTATTTTTTCCCTTGGTAATTTGATCTTTAGATTAATTTGATCCAACATATGTAAACTTTTCATGTTGTTTGGTTTGGAATTCATTTTTTATGGTCTCATTAATGACTACCTTCTTTGATCATTTTGTCATCTGTAGGAGGATAAAATAGTTGTAGTGTTTAAAATTAAAGGAAGTGAATACTTTAGGAATTTCTCAAACATAACACATGTAAAATTCTCATTATTTGATTATCACGATATTGTTAACATCTGTAACTAGAAAAATATTTAAAAAAATCTATAATTTGAACATAATAGCAAACCAAAACAAACTACAAACTACAAAGAAATTCAATATATAGTAACAAACAACTATATACCATATGCAAATTTAAACTTTTGATAATAAATTATGTTTTCACACACATAAATATAATATTGAAAGATATTATTTACATATTTGTCCTAAACTTGTTAACAGGAACATGCTTCCATAATTTTTGATGGAGAATGTTACTAATATTTAATTCCAATTCTTTTATTTAATTATTGTGAAAAAGAATCAAACTAGTTAAAAAATTACAATAGCTCAGATCGACAAAATTTAGCAAAAAAGCTAATTCAGTCTTTTACTGAAGGTTAATCTTTTACATGAAAGATGTATACATGAAAAACAACTTGATGCAAGAAAAGCAAATTTTAATTGAACCATGGAGGGTCTAAGACAGCTACACATGTGTAGAATTTTAGCTACACTAAAATATTAATTTATTTTATATAAAAGAGTATATTAATTCAGTGTTCCAGAACCAAATCTTTTTAAAGGATGGATAATGAAATAAAGAAAATCATATTTTTTAATTGGACTTAATGTATAAGGTGTGATAATGGAGTAATAATTGGTAGCTATTTTTTAAAAATCAAATACCTATTCTGTTTTGTTTTGTCAAGTAACTATTTTTTCAGTAATAAAAAAATTAAGAAATAGTTAAGTTTTATAAAACCTCTCTTATTTTTTTTTCCTAAAATTTTAACTATGTAAATTCATTTTAACTTACAGGAATTAATTTAACTTTTTTATGTCACAAATGCAAGATATTTAATCCATAATCCTAACATTCACTTGTTTAAAAGAACCAATACACAATGAGAACACAGTTCCAACCATTTCACATACAGAATGGAGTTTATTTAATTAATTGAAATGATGCTATAACAAAGTGACTACTGTGACTTGAGGCAAGACCAACTTTGGTCAAATTAATATGTTATAATAATATAGCAAGAAGAGATGATGTCCCACAAGCATACCCAACCAACGTATAAGGTTCTTTGGAGACCAATCCATTAGCCACCTAATCTAAATAATTGAGGAAGTGTAGAGATATTGGCAATTCATAACGGTGAATGATCCAAAAACTTACAAAAAAATGGATAGACAAGGTGTCCCATAATGTGTAATTATTTTCTTTAAAGCTAATTGTATTTGTCCAAACTCAGGGAAACAAAATGGGCAGAATTAAAGATCCTGCACTATTTGGAATGATTGGATGGACAATCTAGGGTGAACAATAAAGTGCTCCAAAGCTTTCTAAAAATAAAGCAAGGGCAGCAATCAACATAAGAGATCTGACTATGCGTGAAATAAAGTCCAGCAACGGTAAAAATTGGTTTTATAACGAAATATCTCACTTAGTTTAACTTCTATGCAATTGAAAAAAATAACTGACTACTCATAATCTTTGCAAGAATGACTGGTTTTCAATATCTTAAAGAGGTAACAAAATTAATTAAGTATCATTAAAATGGTTTAAATTCACAAGGATCCTTTGGAATTTTTATCTACATCATATACTCCTCTCGTGATGTCTTCTCATCATGACCATATACTCTCCGATTCTTGACAGACCAAAAGGAAATGACATGCTGCAGCCTTTCTTACTAAAGAATTAATAATTAGACAGTATGAAATGGTTGAATAAAGATTTACTACAAGGCATGGTAAGAGTGAGAGAAGCTTTATGATTATGCTAATGAGTTGTTAGCAAGAAATTCAGATTGACTGTAAAGATAAAAGTTGAGAAAAATGATGTGAAACCAATATTCAAGATGTTCTATGTATGCTTAAGTCATGCAAAGATAGCTTTATGTCATGTAGGCTAATCATAAAACTTGATGGAGCTTTTTTGAAAGGCATATATAGTGGTGAGTTGTTAACGGTTGTTGGTTCAAATGCAAACGATCAAATGTTATCATTTGCATATACCATTGTAGAGGTGGAGAACAAGTATATTTGGACATGGTTTATGGAGCTATTCATTGAAGACCTAGGTGAACCTGAGGTGTGTTGTTCACTTACATTATCAGATCAACAGAAGATAAATTGCATTGTATTTTATTGTCTTTTATTTCATACGCATATTTTGAAATGAATATCATCTAACTTATTGTTGACTCATTAACAGAGATTGTTACTAGCGATTGTCAACAACTAATTTCGTCCGACTGAATAAATAATAGCACTTGTTTTTATTTTTTATTTTTTTATTTTTAATTTTTATTTTACTATTTGATATTTGATTTAATTTTTTATTTTTATTTGATTTGGTTCTTTTTTGGAAAAAAAAAAGAATAAAAGAAAGAATAAAAAAAAACAAAGAAATGAAAAGGAAAAAAAATAAAAAAAAGAAAAAAAAAGAGAAAACAAAAAAAAAGAAAAAAAGAAGAAAAGAAAAATAATTGCAAACAAAAAGAAAAAAAAAGAAAAAGAATAAAAGAGAAAAAAAGGGAAAAGAAAAATAAAAAAAAAAAAGAAAAAAAAGAAAAAGAAAAACAAAAGAAAAAAAGGAAGGAAGGAAAAAAAAAGGGATGCACGTGAATAAAATGAAAAGAAAAAGAATGGTGATTAAATGGGAGAGGTGCTACACGTGATGAATTGAATTTGATTTCCTTGGAAAAATGTCCATAAGCAATTAATACTAATGCATCATAGATCACTTTACAATTTTTTGAATTTTGTTTTTTCAGTTCCTTCCTAAAAAGAAAAATATGATTTCCTTTTAATGAAAAATTTTCTGACAAT
The DNA here is from genome assembly GCF_000741045.1 of Vigna radiata var. radiata. Lineage (NCBI taxonomy): Eukaryota > Viridiplantae > Streptophyta > Magnoliopsida > Fabales > Fabaceae > Vigna > Vigna radiata. Next base: position 34,363,741 of record NC_028357.1, read on the forward strand.
TATTATAATTTGATTTATTAGACCATTTCTTTCCCTATTTTGTTAATTGTCAATTCATTTGTCATTAAGGAAAGATCACAATAATATTATAATGTGTGTATATAAATACGCACTTTGAAGAGAAAAAGGGGAGAAGAAGAAAAAAATTGAATTTTAGGAAGAGAACATAAGGGAACAGAAAAAAAAAGGCAGCTACTACACTCATTTTGGCTTTTGAATGCGGTACAGAGGTGGAAGCACCGACCACTTGCAGCTTACCGGTTTGGAGGAAAGGAAGACCATCGTACCTGTGCTTAGAAAGAAAAGCCTAAAGGGTTTGGGACTTGAGCTAAAGGCTGCTAGGGGAAGGTTTTTACCTCAACACCCTATCTTTATTTAATTGTTTTTTTCCTGTTAGTATCTGTTTGATTGTTGTTTTCGTTTTCTTTTTTTATTTTATTTTCTTTACTCTTTTAGTATCTCTCTGACTATTATTATATGTATGTTGTGTTTTTATTGGATTTGTTTATTTTAAACTTCAATTTTATTCGTTAATAGAAAACGACGTCACATTATAAAAAGTTAAAGGACAAAAAAGTGAAAAAGGTAAAAAATTAAAAATAAATAAAATTGCAAAATTATAAAAATGGTTTTAGAACTTTTTAATAGTAACATTGTTTATTTAAGTAGTTGTTCTCTAAAAAAACAAATATAGGATTAAAAAAAAACAGTTTTAGTGTGTTTTTAACATTTAGTAAATATGGTTTATTTTTCTTACATTCTTTAAAAACACTTGTGTAAATAAGTTTATTGTTTTTTATTTTAAATGGCTAAGTAAATATCATTTTATGTTATGCAAACATCATTAGTTTTTTAATGTTATTTTAAATATGCATGAAAACATTATTTTAATATTATAAAAAAATTAATTACAATAAAAATGAAAGATAAAAAGTAAAAAATAATCCAAAAATATTTTAAAAGGTTAAAGCATGTGTGTGATCGTTCGCATCGTCATCGTGCTGAGACCTTTTCTTTCTTTTATAAAAATATCAAAAATTGTTTTAAAGGGTTTCTTTTATAAAAATGCAAAAATATATTTTAAGGGTTTAAGCACATATGTGATCGCGCGCATCGTCCTTGTGCTAGAAAACCTTTTTCTTCTTTTATAAAAATAACTAAAAAACATGTTTTAAAAGGTTAAAGCACAGGTGCGACCGCTCGCGTAGGCCTTGTGCTAAAAGCCTTTTTTTTTCTTCTTTTTACAAAAATAATAAAAATATGTTTTGAAAGGATAAAGCACGTGTGCAACCGTTCGCGTAGGCCTTGTGCTAAAAACCTTTTCCCTTTTTTTTCTTTACAAAAATAATAAAATATGTTTTAAAAGGTTAAAGCACACATGCGACCGTTCGCGTAGGCCTTGTGCTAAAAGCCTTTTCTCTTTCCTTTATAAAAAATACCAAAAATATAAAATCTTCAAAAACTAAAAACACCTTCATTTACAAACAAACAATCTCTCAGTTAGAACTAGGTAACCCTGATTTCTCATTTTGAGAATACGTAGGAGCAAGGTCAATCCTTGTCGGGCACAAAAAAACACAAAAAAATATTTTGTTTTAGGGGAAATTAAACATTTTGTAAACCACATCACATTCGGGTATCTAAATAAAGGTACTGCCTTTGGGCAGGCGTTGTAGGATGCTAATACCTTCCCTACATGTAACCGACTCCCGAACCCAATCTTTGGTTTTCGTGGACCGTGCCTTACCATTTTATAGGTTTTTTCATAGTTTTTCAGAATAAACTATGGTGGTGACTCCAAATCTTTTTCGAAACTGTTTTCTTTTTTTGGATCATCGTCCCGTCGCGATTCCGGTTGCGACAGCTGTATAAGATGTACTTCTTGGAGTTGCACACAAATTTTGTGTAAGGCATTTATATGCCAACTTTAGGAAGAAATTTCTTGGAAAGAATCTTAAGAACCTAATGTGGAGGGCAACTACAACAACCTACCCACATAAATGGTAGAAGGAGATGAGAAGTATAAAAGAGGTCAACCAAGACGAGTTTCGCACTTGATAGCTATTCCTCCAAGGTTTGCCGTTCTCACTTCAGTTTTGTTTTACTTTCTCATTAATTTAGTTACTGATAGTATGTCTTACATGCTCATTGAAGATATTGGTCAAGATCAAGGTTCACAACCATACCTCGATGTGATATCTTGGTTAATAACATGTCAGAAGCATTTAATAGTGTTTTGGTTTATACGAGGATAAAACCAATAATTATCATGTTGGAGGAAATCAGACTTTACATGATGAAGAGATGGGTCACTAATAAGTCAATGGTAAGGTCAATTTAATCATCAATTTGTCCAAAAATACTCAGTAGACTACAAAAGGAGGCACAACTAAAACAAGTATTGGATTCCTAGGTATTCAAGAATTATGGGATATGTATTTCTTTATTTTTTTCTTTGCACAACTGGTCTGCATTACTAATGTTGGGTTATGTTCACAACTAGTCTGCATAGAAGCTATTTGAAGTCAGACATGTGTCACAAAGTAGGGAGAAGTTTGTGGTGAACATAGATGAATATTCATGCTTTTGCAGAAAATGGAGCATCAGTGGAATATCTTGTGTTTATGCATTGGTAGAAATGACGTTTCTGAACATAGATGGAGAGGACTACATACCTTCTTGGTTTCAGAAGTCAACCTATTAAGAAATTTACTCCTCTATTATATATCCTATTAATGGAAAGAACCTCTGGGAGATTACTCAATATCCTGATGTCATGCCTCCATAAAAAAGAAAGTTTCCTAATAGACCTAAGAAGAAAATGAGGTTAAAGTAGTGGGAGATGAAAAATGATTCCATAAGAATGACAAAAGGTGGCTTGCTGAAGAGATGTGGGCTGTGTAGGGATCTAGGCCACAACATAACACACTGTCCCAAACAAAAATGAAGAACTTGCTGTGCAGCCATAGGGAGAAGAACCCATTCCAATGTTTGAGGGTCAAGCACATGTGGAACAAGCTCAACCATAACACAACATGTCTAATGAACATTTTAATACATGAAAGGAAATGTAATAGATGAAAGCATTGTTTTATGAACAATGTTTTATATTTTAGTATTATAGATATTGGTATTTCTATGAAGAAACGTTTGTAATGGATGACTATATTTTGGTATTAATATAGCATATGTTATTATGTCCATCTTGTTGGTTTACAACAATCGGTACCGATGTTTGCGCAACAGAATAAAAGAGTAATCGGTTTTGCGATTGTTAAGAGCAGAAAGCGTGTTCGGTCAGTTAAGATGGTTCCTTTACTTTTCTTACAAAAAATTTATCGAATAGTTGATGTGCAAAAAATATAAAGAGTGTATGGAGTAGAAAAATCACACAGATGATTTTATATTGGTTCAAATCAATAGATCCTACGTCTAGTTGTTAATCACTATAAAGAGTGATTAACTATTTCACTAAAAATTGTTTCACAGTTACAATGAAATGAATATAAGTTAAGAACAACAAAAACCTTTCTTCGACAAACAAACCGGAAAAATGTTCTCCTATTCACAAGACTTGAAGAGAACCGCTCCGACCTTTGAAAGACATAGCACGAACTTCTCCTATTCACAAGACTTGACAAGAGCAAACACTATCACTTGAGAACTTCCTCAAACACACTGTATTCTCAAATGGCATAGATGAACCCTCTAAAGGGTTTGACACAAGTATATATAGCCTACTGGTCTGAAACTGAAAAGACACATTACAACTGCCAGTGATAATCGATTATTGTAAGTAATAATCGATTATTCAACTTTGTTACAGAATTTTCAAAAGTGTGATAATCGATTATTAATCGATTATTTGCACGATTTGGGCAATTCTAATTCAGTCTAAAATAATCGATTATTTCGAGCAATAATTGATTATCTGCGCGAGCAATGATTTTTCAAATGAGCTCGTGATAATCGATTATTACATCAAATAATCGATTATTTGCGAGACTTCCTAAAGACATGAAAAATTCTAAGTTTTTACATGTTTAAAGTTATTCCTAATACATTTTTAGTCTACAGAAGTGCTTTTAAATAAATTACAACTAGAGTCTTCAAGTTCTTCACTTTGTAGCATCATCAAAATCATTATGTTCAAGACACCAATGCTCCTTATTGGTAACAATCTTCCCCTTTTTAATGATGATAAAAAATCCTTTGTTTAAAAGCATATTTGTGTATCTACATAGAAGATAAACTTACAAACATAGAAACAAGTTAGTAGTAACTACATTAGAAGTTTGTTCTTCTCCCTCGTTTTGATCATAAGCAAAAGGATCAAACACACTGCCCCTCAATATGTTCTCCCCCTCAATAAAACAATGTATGCACTACATTAGAATAAGAATGAATTTCGTTAATTTTAGGAAAAATGTCATTATAGCATAAGGGAAATACAGAAACATCAAAATCACCAAACTAAAATAAAATAAACAAACAGCCTAATCTAGAATTCTTGACTAGGTGGTTTTTCCTAGGTTGAAGATTGAGATGATTTTCAATGTTGCCAGGACAGGTGTCAAAATCTTCAAACTTCTCAATCACATGAGTTTGTTGCATCTCAATGAGTTCATCAAAACATCCTTGATGAGCTAAACTCATGTTCTCCAATTGTTTGGACAAATTTGCAAAGTATTCTTCCATGGATAAGGTTGATGATGAAGGCATTTGAGAGGGACCAACATCAAAAGGAGCAACAACTATTACTGTTTCAACCATGTGGGCATCCATATCATCATCTTCATCATCCATATTTTTATCATCTTTGTGAATGATCACACGCCCACGGGCGACAAAGCCCATTTGACGAAAAGTTGTTTCCCTAATTTCAGTACCAATTGTGTTGATGTCTTGGGTGAGCTCTCCTTCTACACTAAGTCATTTGTATTCAAGAATCCGAGAAATTAGGAGAGTGTAGGGAAAATGATATGCATGGTACTTTTTGGCTTTTAGCATTGTATCTGTGATAAGTGCAGGACAATCGATATGAATATTATTTAAAACCCCATACAAGAGAAGAAGATCCTGCTCAGAACATTGAGCATGATTGGTGGCATGGGGGCACAAAAGCCGCATTATCAAATAGTGAATTAATCTTTCTTCTACCTTGAAGCTGCCCACCAGCAGTTGACAACGATTGGCTTGCTGTTGAGGATGTCGTAGAAAAGATTGGAAGGCTAGAATGTGATTGAAGTCTGAGACTCCAAGATGAACTTTTACAGCATCATCTCAAATGGTGAGTTGTGCAACATTGGTCCAGATGTCATCATCAAGAACAATTGAGACCCCTTTCACCTTGGTTGTGACGATTCCATCTCGATACTTTAGGTTGTAGTAGAACACTCTGATGAGATAAGGACGTATACATCCCTTTTGTTCTACTAGATGGGTGAGACTTTGGGCTTCAAATAAATCTGGGAATTGGAAGCCATAAAACCTGTAGAAATCCAATCTAATGAACTTTACTGCCACGATCCGACGCTCTTGCTAGAAGTGGGCATATTCTGCGTGCTTTTCTGGATCAAAGATCCAACCTTCAATTGATGTAGGACGAGGAACTCTGGGTCATGATGAAGAAGCTCCAATAGCCTTTCTATGAGGTCTTCTTGAATCAACCATAACAATAAAGAGAAATGGAAGAGGATATGAGAATACTGATAAGAGCAAGAGGGAAATCTGGTGCAATTTTGAGTTTGGCAGAGTTTTGGGAGCAAAGGGATGGATGTTAATAAATTATGAAGGGTTATTTATAGGGAAATTTGAAAAACTAGCCGTTTATGGCCATTTTTAGCCATTTTTGAACGTTGCAACGACTCTATTTTTGAATCTACAGCGCATGATAATCGATTATTACTAATGATAATCGATTATCTCTTCAAAAAATAATTTCCAGAAATTCAATGGTAATCGACTATTGATGAAGATAATCGATTATTTTACATAATAGTTGATTATTTGTGAACCTAAGACCTTTTCTAAAACCTCAGAATAATCGACTATTTCCTTGTGATAATCGATTATATATGCTGGAAGTACGGAAAACTGGAAAAAGTCATGAATCTTAATACTAAGACATATCTATATCTCCTAACTCTCTTCTAAGATCATAGAACCTATCCTTGGGTAATGCTTTTGTAAAAATATCTACCAATTGATGAAAAGTATCAATATATTCTATTGTGCAATCTCCCTTTTGGATATGATCTCTTAAGAAGTGATGCCTTATCTCTATATGTTTAGTTCTAGAATGCATTATAGGGTTCTTGGTTAACTTTATGGCACTAGTGTTGTCATATTTCAGAGGGATGTGATAAAAGAAGATATCAAAATCTTCCAATTGTTGTTTCATCCACAAGATTTGGGCATAACAATTTTCTGCAACAATATATTCTACTTCAGTGGTAGACAAAGTTACACAAGCTTGTTTCTTTGAGTGCCAAGACACCAAATAGCAGCTCAGAAAATGACTACCACTAGTACTTTTCCTATTTATTTTACAGCCCCCATAATCTGCATCAAAATAACCTATTAAACTAGGTGTTGCATCAAAAGGATACCAGGGTCCAAAGGAGGTAGTTCCTTTAAGGTATTTTAACACTCTCTTAACAATAGTTAAATGAGACTCCTTAGGATTAGCTTGGTACCTAGCACACACACAAACACTCTGCATAATGTATGGTCTACTAGTAGTAAGATATAACAAAAATCCTATCATCCCTCTAAACATTGTTTAATTCACTTCTTCTCCAAATTCATCCTTATCTAAGTGGGAAGAAGTTGCCATAGGGTTGTTGGCTTCTTTACAAGTATCCATTCCAGATTTCTTAAGTACTTCTCTATAGTACTTGGTTTGGGGAACAAAAGTTCCACTTTTCATTTGTTTTATTTGAAGTCCAAAGAAAAAGTTTAATTCACCCATCATAGACTTCTCAAACTCACCTTGCATTATATTTCTAAATCCCTCACATAGAGAATCATCAGTGGATCCAAATATGATAGCATTAACATACACTTGAACAAGCAAAATGTGTTTTCCTACTTTCTTAATGAATAAGGTTGAAATCAACCTTTCCTCTAGAAAAATCATTTTCAATCAAGAAGGTACCAAGTCTTTCATACCAAGACTTAGGTGCCTGTTTAAGGCCATACAATACCTTTTTCAGTTTATACACATGATCAGGAAATCTAAAATCTTAAAATCCAAGAGGTTGACTAACATACACCTCCTCTTTTATAAAACCATTCAGAAATTCACTTTTTACATCCATTTGATACAATTTAAACTTCATTAAGGATGCATAAGCAAGTAAAAGTCTAATAGCTTCTAACCTGACTACCGGGGCATAAGTCTCATCATAATTTATACCTTTCTCTTGACAGTAGCCCTTTGCAACTAGTCTTGCTTTGTTCTTTGTGATGTTTCCATCTTCATCTAGCTTATTTTTGAACACCCACTTTGTGCTAATGACTTGATAGTCTTCTTTTCTAGGAATGAGTTCCCAAACATCATTCCTTTCAAATTGGTTTAGCTCTTCTTGTATAACAATGCACCACTTGTCATCTTGAAGAGCTTCTTTTATATTCTTGGGTTCTATTTGAGACACAAAAGCTATTGTTAGGCAAAAATTGTTTAAATTGTGACTAGTAGTTACCCCTTTTGATATGTCTTCAATGATGTTGTCCAATGATAGTCCACGTGGTGGTTGATAGCTCTTAGGTATTTGTAAAAGTTCTAAGTTCTCAATGAAAAGGTTGAATGTGGTAATCTTTTCCTTTGACACTATACCAATGCCCAAGTCCTACACACACATGCTTTTTTAACCAAAACTGTGTTTTTTAGCCAAGTACAACCCAATATCCTGGAATATGTTGCTCTTTTGCTTGCTGAATTGTTCCACATTCCTATTTGAAACAATTTTGGTTACTTCACAGATGATCAATTCAAGATCACCAACAAACACTTAAAAACAAATGATGTTTGGAATTTGCTTGAGAATGAAAAGATTGTTGTACAATGGAATGAAGAGTGTCAACCAATTGGTTGGTGGAGGATTTTTGAATCGATTCTTGGGGAATATTGCTAGAAACTTCAAGGCGTTCTCTATTTGCTATACTACTTGGAAAAAGATTACAAAGAAGACACGATTCAAAATACCATTCAAGTAAGTAATGTTTATTTTCAATTTACATTTTAGTTATCTGGGTACTTTTTAATTTTCATTCATATCTTTTTTGAAGGCAAAGTTTGCAATCAATTCCAATATTCAAATAAATTACATTTTGAAAGTGCTTAATCATAAATGGAGAGATTGTCGGCAAGAATTGTGGCAATAAAGAGATAATGACACGCGTACTAGATATGAATTGATTGCAATGGCTTTAGAAGGAATAGATAGAGATAATTGGACTTCTTTTGTTGACTATCAACTTAATGAAAGAACAAAGGTAAAACATATAATTCTTCTCTTAAAATTGTGTTATAATTTAATAAATTTTTTGTGATAATGTTAGGAGATTGCCTTAAAAAATAAACACAATAGAACAAAGCAAACTCTTGCTCACACAGAAGGGTTGAAGAGCATTGCAAGAAACAGAAAAAAAATGGTGAAGTGTTATTGTTCTTAAATTTTATATTTTTCATAATATTTATGACATACTTTATATATATAATCATCATTTTCATAGGAAATAGAGTGTGGGCATAAGGTTAGTAGAGAAGTCTCAATAGCTTCCCATAAGAAGACTAATGGAGCTTTTGTCAGTGATGAGACAAGGGAAATTGGTGAAAGTTACCTTGGAACTAATTTTTCCATTCCTGTTTATTACCTTGTTGCTTTTGCAAGATTTCATCCAGAATTTTGTTGTCATAACTATTTTTACAAACTACAATGCTAGTTCGGACTTTTAATTCATTAATATTTATAACATTACTATTCTGGTTTGACACGCCACAATTTTCTTTTATCTTTATCCATTTTCGTGGTAGACTACTGCACTGCTAGTTAAATCTGTATTCATACATTAATATCGGAGGGTCTAAATGCATTTTGAAATGAAGTGAGATAATTGAACAAACTCATACTTTAGAAAGTTCAATGCAAAACTGGTTCCATCATATTGACTTATTTCTAACCTTATCAAGAAAGATAAGTTCATGCATAACAGTGGAGATGTTAATACAATCTTTTTACATCGTTTGTATGTGTTCAATTCACTAAACTTGTTTTTTAAATGAATTCACTGTTTTGAAGGATGATAAAGTGATAGATGAAATAAATGATAAGTGAGAATAGCTTAAGAATGAAAACCAATGTACAATGATGTCTTTCTTTTTTCTTTTGTCCTTTTTGAAGACTCCCATTCTTCACTTTCTTTGCCTTTCCCTTCTGTTTCACTGACATGTCTTGTATAGGGGACTTTCCTAATTGTGAAGTCTAGAGTGTAGGCAAATTTAGTATCTATGTATTGCTTCTGGTTAAATCTATTTTGGAATTCTTCACTATTTGGAATTGTCTATTTATTTACTTTGATTTTAACCCTTATTCTATTTTATTATAGCTAGTAAATATGGTACACAATTTCACTAGTCTCTAGTTAAACGTTGTATGTAGGAAAAAAATTGAAGTATATGAATTCACAACATCATTTTCTCAATCAAAAGAAATATCGAGTTTAGATTCATTTGTTCATGTTTTAGGAAGTCAAGAGTATTTGGACGAATTCAGGATCTAGATTTGAATCTTGATCCATCTAAAGTTTTTGGATTCAATGATTGTTGTCTTAGTGGATTATCTTCCACTTGTCCTTCTACTGTTGAATTACAAGCAAAGGTTAATAAATACTTACCAATATTTACTTGTTTTTTCTTTTTATAATTAACTTGTAAGCTACCATTTTTCTTACCTTTAAATTAAGTTTATTTTTTCCTTAGGTATCTTTATTGACATCACAAGTCAATAAAATAAAAGTAATTATAAATTTATGTTGCAAAATTATCAAAGTCAATTATCTTCACAATTTATTATATTTCAATCATTACTGATAATAATTGTTTTTGTAAATTTATGAAATAATTTTTTTAAATATATTACTAATTAACTATTATTTTATATTATAAGTCTCTGATAAAGAAGGACGAATAAAAATGATGAAAAACAAAATTGATAGTTAAACATGTTTATCTTTTAATTTTTATCATTGAACAACATTATTACTTTATGTTGCACAATTTGTTGTATAAAAAATGTTTGCTATTTATTTTATAATATTCAATTTTAGTTCGAAATTATTGTATTGTGTTTCATATATTAAAACAATTTTATCATAACCAAATAAATTATAATTAATAAAAAAAATAAAAATAATCTGCTTACATTCTCGAGGATTTTGGAACTTTTGTTAGTATTAGCGTTGTAGTTTTCAGCAGTTTTTGCAAATTTCTAATTAATTCTGGTGGTTTTTGTTAATTTTTGCAAACAGTGACAGTTTTATAAAACTATCTGCAAATATTGATGGTTTCCTAAAACTTTTGGAAATCGTTGCAGTTAAGGAAAAAAATTGCTAGATGTTGTTTTTTCTAGCGGTTTTTTTAATTGTGGGAAGTGTATTTTCTAGGAGTTCATATTGTTAAAAATGTTAAAAAATCCATTGGTAAAATTTATTATTTTTGTAGTATAGGACTGCTATCAAAATTAGTTGTTTTCATTTCCTTACGAAGGGTCGCAAGTATTTAAGCCAGTGTGTCACTCTTGGATACAAAATGACCCTGCTGAGACTTGAGTGATATTTTACACATCTCTTCTCTAATAAACTAAAACCATCCCGTGATGACTTTGACCTACTTTGCTGTTTTGAGCTTTTCTTTCCAAGGGTTAAATCTGCATAAGTCTAATTTAGAAGCAGGGAAATATGCTTCTTTATGTTCCATGAATGTTTTGTAGGTTTATTTAACTAGTCCTTTCATTTTTACTAATTACATTTTTATTTCTTTTTTAATTTACAATTGTGGATTTTTATTACACATACAGTGTCTTCAAAATTGAGGTAAAGATGAATATTATTTTATAATTTCTTATTACAAATGGTGTTAGTTCGAAAAATATATGTAGGTTTTACTAGTAAAAATTTGACCTTTTACAACGCACATTATGCCACGGTTCATCAGAAACCGTAGCATAATAGTGCGCAGTGGCAATTTTGAAAATAATTTGAACTTATAGGCCGGTTCAGAGGGGAACCGCGGCCTATACCCCAGTCAACTTTTTAACTTTGACACCACGTCAGAAAAACAATAAATTCGCAGGGGAATAGGCCGCGGTTGCTCTGAGAACCGCGACCTATTCCCCTGTCAATTTATTACAAGGCTGACAACGTGGGGAATAGCAGAAGGTAGCAGGGGGTATAGGCCGCGGTTGCTCTGAGAACCGCGGCCTATTCCCTCTGCAACCTTCTGACATTCCCCATCAGTAAGCACCTGCAACAAATTGGCAGGGGAATATGCTGCGGTTCTCAGAGCAACCGCGGCCTATTCCCCTACGAATTTATTGCAGGTGCTGACTGGTGGGGAATGTCAGAAGGTTGCAGGGGGAATAGAACGCGGTTGCTCTGGGAACCACAGCCTATTCCCCCTGCTACCTTCTGACATTCTGCAAATGGCAGTTGGAGAATTCAGAACGTCAAGGAATAGGCCACGATTGCGGGGGGAACAACGGCCTATTCCCTGATCTGAATAAAATTTAAATATTTAAGGGAATAGACAGCGGTTGGGCGCCGAACCGCGACATATAGTTTGAAAAAAATTTCAAAAATGCCATTTTCAATTATTTTTTTCAGGAGAATAGGCCGTGGTTAAGTTGGGAACCGTGACCTATACCCCTTTATTACCGCGGTTACGTTTTGAACCGCGACATATTCCCCTTTTAGGTTAAAAAAAAATAAAAAAACGCTGCAACAGTATGGTCTTGTTTGCGAAACAGAAATAGTGTTGTGCTTCTTCTCCGTCGACGACGTACGCACTGTGCTTTCATTTTCCATCGTTTTGCACTGTTTAAACTCAAATTTGTTCGGTTCATTTACAATTTTTAACAATGGGGAAGAGTTTTGACCGATCAGAATCGTCAAACTTCCACTCGGAAATCGTCAAGTTCCCGCCTACCATTCCTCTCCGCCGTCCCAATCGTCTCTGTCGTGCCCATTCCTCCTCGCCACGCCCATTCCAGGTATTGCCTTTGATGGCCTTTGTCGTTTTTGTTTTCTTCAACATGATTTTCGTTCGTTTCTTAGTTCTCTTTCTTAGAAAATAAAACTATTAGATTAGGAATAAGAGTCCTATTATTATATTGTATCTTGACATTTATATATAGTTAATAGTACAGTAATTAATAATGATAGATCAAGAAAATATGGATTAAAAATAAATGTTTGCTAGTCAATTATCAAAAGAATATGAGGATGAGGTGATTTTTTTTTAGATTTGCATTTAAGCATGCAAAAAATCCTAATAAAATCATTTGTCTTTGTTTGAAGTGTTGTCATCCAAGGACAGTGAATGCATATAAGTTAGAAGAGCATTTAGTATACAATGAAATTGATAAAGGTTATTCATGCTGGACCAAACATAGTGAAAATAGAAAAAGTCTTATAGATCATGATTTTCATGATATTACAAGTTATGCATCAAAAGAGACTAACACAATATATGAATTAGACCAAGTTAAGGAGATTGCAAATTTTATTGAAGATGATATGCGAGATTGTCCTAAGATGTTCGATAGGTTGATAACGGATGCAAAAACAAAAATTTGAATGCAGAAAATGGATGACCTGATAAGAGTTTTATTGAATTACTATCACTTTTGAAAGATATGCTACCACAAGATAATGTGCTTCTTGGTCAAATGTCTGAGGCTAAAAAAATGTTAAGCTCTATTGAGATAAGCTAGAAGAAGATTCATGCTTGTTCAAATGATTGCATTCTTTCTTGAAATGAATATGCACCTTTGGATAAATGTCTTAAATGTAAGGCATTGTGTTAAGAAAAATTCACTGTTGATGAAAGTGGTATGGTATTTTCCTATAATACCAAGATTTAGGCGCATGTATCGTAATGAAAAGGATGGAAAGAACTTAAGATGGCATGTAGAGGAAAGGATACATGGTGGAAAGCTTCGACACCCTAATTTTGGGAAAGAACCACGAAACCTACATCTTGCTTTGTGTACTGATGGAATTAATCCACATGGTATGCAAAGCAACTCACATAGCACATGGCCTGTGGTTATGATTATATATAACCTACCACCATGGCTATGCACGAAAAGGAAGTTCATGATGTTATCCATGTTAATTATAGGTCAAAAACAGTCAGGGAATGACATAAACATATACTTTCACCTCTTATTGAAGACTTAAGGATATATGATGAAGGTGTAGAAGTGTGTGATGGGTATAGAAAGAAACTTTCCTGCTAAGGGCAATGTTATTAACATAATTAATGATTTTTCCATATGGTAATCTATCTGGATATAGTATCAAAGGGAAATGTGCATGCCCTATATGTGAAGATAATACAAATTGGGTGTGATTGGAAATGGTAGGAAAAATGTATTTCTTGGCCATCGTAGATCCTTACCTTCAAAGCTTCATTATCGAGGGTGAAGAAAATCCTTTAATGGAAGGATAAATGAACGTAGAGCTCTAGAATTATTTTATAGTAATAAAGTTTTTTGAAAAAGTCAATATTTTTTGATTCATTAGTTATCATAGATCCATTGTTCAATCTAATGTTCTTATAACGTAAGATTCTTGTTGAGATTGTTGATAAGGGAAGCACCGATTTAGCTAACCTTAATCTCATAGTGTTTTATTCACTCTGGTTTTTGATGATGACAACACATTATTAATAACACATGTCTTGTTATGTGTTACGTGTTCCAATCTTTAGTTTGATTGTAATCTTGTTGAACATGTTTTGTGTTGATCTTAATATATGAATGCATATTCACTGTTCTGATATATGTTACATCTGTTGTGATTGCATTACATATGTTTTGGATATGGAAAACCACATGCACTTTGATGAACTTATATTGTGTGGCAAATCTGCAAGTCCTAAGTCGACTTCATTATTAATTGTGACGATTAAGACTAAAGACTTTGTACAAATTTTCAAATACAGTGCTATATGAGATTTTACATTGAAAAGAATTTCAATATGTCGAGATGTGTCGAAGTTGACTGTGTGCGCTATGCATTCGACTTTGTTAGTTGTTTTTTTTTAGATTCTGTTATGCTTGTGAATAGTAACAACTAAATTTCAAAAGTTAGTTAAGCATTGAATGTGAGTCAACTGTATTGAATGTGGAATTAATTTGTTTGACTTGACAGCTACTATTTTGACTTAACTATTATTACTGTCAGAGGACAGTCGACTCTATTAATAGCTTAGTCGACTACAAGAGCGTCTGATTTATGGAAATCTATAAATAGATGAGATCTGAGTTATTCAGAGAAATTTTGGAAGAACTGACATTTTCATATTCTGTTTTCAGATTGATTCTCTATGATTTAGTGCTCCAAGAACTCATCAAGAAGACCGTGGAGATCATTCTTTGAAGAGGTTCTAAAGGAGAATTCTGCTGTGCTTACTGCTTGATAATTATCTGCACAATTGAGGTGTTCTTTGGTTGATCAAGGCTCGTGTTACAATCCGCTGGAGATTGTTGTACCTGTTGTGATTACTAGGGGTAGACTCGTGGAGTCTAAACACTTTGAGGATTGTTCAATGTGGGTTGAAGATTGCAGGAGAGGGGATTCTTGTTGTAGATCTTCTTGTGTGTTTCTGCCTATATTTTGGTTAGAGGGTTAAAGAGGTGTTTTATATTTTTGACGTGGAGGTCTCTATAAAAGCCTTGTTGTGAAAACCTTGACCATTATAGTGCATTTGCTTCCTGGGATTGGAAGGACACTGGATGTAGGCATTGAGGCTGAACCAGTATAAAAACCTGCGTTTGAATTCTCTATTCCTACTTTTTTACATTTAGTCAACTCTGTAATTTGCGTAGTCTACTTTGATATTGCGTTGCACTTAAATTTTCATTACTTGTGATTCAAGAAATTGTGTAAAGGTTTCTACTTTGTGAAAAAGATTTTAAAAAGACTCTGATTTTGAAACCTCACCAATTCACCTCCCTCTTGGTGTTGAAACGAAGTCTGCCTGTTTTCCAATAATTCTTTTTACTAATAGTTTTTTACTGGTAATTTTTAATGCTGATACATCTCGCAAGATTATGTATTAAGGGAGACAGATAAGTTGCTTATGAGTTTTAGAACTAGTTTGCCAAATAAGTATCTAAAGGATGAGAATGGAAATTATTTAGCGAATTCTCCTACTCAACCTCCTAAGAAGTATGCATCAATGATTAATGAGGATATTTGGAGAGAGTTTATTGTAAAATGTATGGATAGGAGTTTTAAGGTAATTTATTCTTCTTTCTTTTAAGTCCAAGCTATGTGAAGTCTCACATTGCTTGAACCTTAAAAAAAAGAAGAATATATAAGCTTCTTTACAACCAAACTAAGAGAAAGAAACTAGAAACTAGAATAGGCAAAATACAAGACCAAGAAAAACCTATTTTATTCATTTTATGCTTCATGTCACTCTTTAAACTCTACAACCTTGCCCTATCTATGATCATATCAACTAGGGTTATACAAAACTATTGAGCTCAAAGAGAATATATGGTTTCAAAGTCTAAGTTAAGCAATATCAAGTGGACATCGATTAAGGTAGATTACAATTCTTTATTTCAATATCATTTGATTGTTCATACCAATTATATTGATGTTTTCTACTTTTGGTTTCTTAGTGTCCAAAACAAACCAACGACATGATTGTGGTAATACATTTATCACTAGAAAATTATCACATATTATAAAGGAGGAACAATTCCAATAGATGTAAATTATCTTGATTGTATATATAATTAATTTGTAATAGAATTTTAATTGACTAATTTTATATTATTTTTCTTTGTTGTAGCATTTTCCTAATTGCAGATGTCAACAAATCATATCATTGAAGTAGGGAAGATTGATGTTTTTATCTCATTATAAATGCTTATTATCGGTTAATATGTTATGCTTGTATATTGCCTAATAAAACTATGTCATTCCTTATGCTAATTTGAATTTCTACATTTCATTTTTCTACTTGCATATTACCTTATAAAACTACACTGGGCTGAGCAGGAGTGAGTTAAGTAATGAAGTCATAATATGCACTAGAATCTGAATGGTTTAAACTGCATTTTTGATGGAATTGGGCAACCTACAAATGTATGTCTGACTACCAACATGTTAAAAATAGGGACTTATATGCAACATGTTAGAATTCTACACTTGTTAGCATCACCATTTATCTTTTTTTTGTTTCCCAATGTTTTGTTTATTTTTATGTATTTCAAAACATTGTTCTAATGTGATACACAAAAACAATGAGCAAGACTTTTTGTGACCTTTGTCCTTTTCTTATTCTTCTTAATATTTTGTTTTTTTAAAACAATTGTCATTTACTAAATTAGAGCGTATTAAACGAAAAATTAAATAAATTATAAAAAAAATATTGGAACCAATAGACAACACTTATTTGAAAAAGTGTTGTCTATTGAAGTGTAATTCATACTGATATATATCATTTTTTTAAGAAGCATTGTCATCTGAAATGTGATTAGATAGTGCTTGTGTTCATAACTGATGTCTATTGAATGTCATTAGATAGTGTTTTTTTACAAGCTCTAACTATTAATAGACATTTCTCTAATAGACAACACCTAAAAAGCGTTATCTATTAAAAACAAGCATTGCCTATTAAACATTTTGGCATTGTGTCAACATTGTGAAATGTTGAATATTATGCATGGTTTGCATGTATGAATAGTTATTAGGTTCTTGGGCATTTAGTTCGTATTCCTTTTGCCTCTCTTATTATTTTGCAATATTATTTTGCAATATATGTTCTATGTGTTAAATCATAAAGTTTTTTCTCCTTTATAATATCATCTTCTATAATATCATTATATGGTATCAAGAGTTTGATTCTTATCTTCTTTCTTGGCCATGTCTTCCTCATTCTTTATTACCTTAGATTAAGAATTGTTCTCTATTCTTTCTTCCTTCATTCCTCGTACCTTCAACACTACCATTAATCTTAAAATTAATCTTAAAATTAGCGATGACAATTATTTCATATGGCAACAAGTTATAACCACTCTTTATAAGCTTAAGCTTATGCATCTTTTAGAAGATTTAGTAACACCTCCTAAGTTTCACACCCCCTAAAGAAATTGTCGACAATAATACCATTTTTAAGTTTCTTAATCATGAACTAGCTCCTTAGGTACATCGATGCTCATCAAGATAATGGTCTTGATTTTGCTTCACAAATATGGTAGAATAAGTTTTCCATGACACTTAAAGCAATCCTTTAACGCCAATTTTCAAACCATCGTAATTGTTGTTGTGGTTAAAAATTCGACAAAATCATCGATGGTTGTTTTTGAACCATCACTAAAAGTTACAAAAAAAGAAAGAAAAAGAACATAACATTTTTCATATCATGACAGGATTTACAAAGGCAACCCTATCAAAGTTAAGCAAAAAAAACATCTTCATTTGAGTGTTAACAGAGACACATAATTTTTTCATGGATTCTTTCTCCATCTTAAAAAAGTTGTAACGATAGTTCTTATATCATTATTTTAGTCTATTTCACTTTTAGTGGCAATTACCTATATAACCGTCATCATTTTTAGTTTTAAGGTTTAATCATTTCGGACATCCCTATTTGTGCAAGATTGTCTCAAATAGGTCATCGTATTTTAAGTACTTTCAATAAGATCCTTTATTCTGAAAAATTGAATCAATTTAGACCTCACCATTAATTAGGCTCACACTAGTGCAGCGAGGGGCTTTTACCGCGGTTATTTTTCACTATAGGTCGCGGTTTACGAACCGCGGCATATTCAGCCGCGGTAGTAAGTCAAAGACTTTAGGCCGCGGTTACAACCGCGGNATATAAGTTTCGTAATATGCCGCGGTTTTCCAAAGAACCGCTGCCTAAATCCTTTTTTTTAAAAAAAAAAAAAAATTGTCCACTATAGGCCGCGGTTAGTGCAAGAACCGCGGCCATATGTCTCTTTTAAAAAAAAAATTAAAACGGAACATTATATGTCGCGGTTCAGGTCACAACCGCGGCATATTCCCCTGTAGTTTTTTAAAATTGCAGGTCTGTTTTTGTGATATCCACTACCACAAAAACAGACCTGCATATAAAAACATGTACACAAATTCAATTTCAACATAACAAACACATGTTCAAATGTATTTCAACATCAAATAAAGTACAGAGTCTAAGA
>NC_028357.1:34388854-34391534 GCF_000741045.1 Vigna radiata var. radiata
GTTATTATGCAAAAACTAATGAATAAATCATGTTAAGAATGCAAAAGGGCATAAATACTTGGAACAGGGGCGGCGAAAAAGCTTGGTGCGAAAAAGGGGAATGGCAGCGGAGAGGAATGACAAGCGTTTCAAACGATTTTGATCGGCTAAAACTGTTTCTTATCGTCAAAAATGTGAAATGACCGAACAATTTTGAGTTTAAACGGTGAAGAAACAAGGGAACTGAGAGGGGTGATTGGCGGGAGAAGAAAGTCGAAGTCCAGCAGCGTCTGCGCGAAGAAGACGATACTGTTCCAAAGTTTTATTTTTTAACTGTGATAGGGGAATCTACCGCGGTTAAGTAATTAACCGCGGTATATTATGGTTATATGTCGCGGTTTCACAACCAACCGCGGCCTATACTCATTAAAAAAATAACCTAAATGCCATTTTTGAAAATTATTTTTGCACTATATACCGCGGTTGCCCGCTAAACCGCGGTATATTCCTCGAAATATTTCAAATTCATTTTAAATTTATTTCAGGTGGGAGGATCTGCCACGGTTCTCAGATAACCGCGGCCTATACCCCTGTCATTTCCAAGAAGGCAGTTGGGCAGACAGTTGTATTCAGACCGTTACAGGGGTATATGCCGTGGTTCGCTGGGAAACCGCGGCATATACCCCTGCAACTTCTGAAATTCTCTGACTGATGGGTTACTTCAGAAGTTACATGGGGTATATGTCGCGGTTCCCTAGCGAACCGCGACATATACCCCTGTAACGTTCTGAATACAACTGTCTGCCCAACTGCCTTCTTGGAAATGACAGGGGTATATGCCGCGGTTCCCCAGCGAACCGCGGCATATACCCCTGTAACTTCTGACATTCTCTGACTAAGTCAGGTCCTGTAATAAATTGACATGGGTATATGCCACGGTTGCCCAGAGAACCGCGACATATACCCCTGTTATTTAATTTTTTATTCAAACGTGGGTCAAAGGAGATGGTTGACTGGAGTATATGCCGCGGTTCAGAGGGGAACCGCGGCATATTCCTTCGATTTATTTACAGAACTGCCACCGCGCACCATTATGCTGCAGTTTCTGGTGAACCGTGGCATAATGTGCGTTGTAAAAACTCAATTTTTTACTAGTGTCAACGACGTTAAAAATTTTGATACATAATTTGGTGACTAAGTAATTTTAATTACATGGCAGTTTAGTTGCTTAGGTGGATTCTTTTTGTTACTTTTCATTTTAAAAATTGCCTTACGTATTTATTTCCTTTTGATTACTTTTCATTTTAAAAGTTTATCTTCGTCATATTTCTTTCCTTTTATTTACTTTTCAATTCAATCAAAACAAAACACAAAAAGCAAGAACAAAACGTAGGTCTTTTTCCTCATACTCAACCCAAAACCCAAAATCAGAAACCCCAAAATCCCCAAAACAAAACCCTAATGCAACACCATGTGCCGCCACGAGAATGCCAACTAACAGAGACTTTCGCCGTCGGAGAACGAACCTAAATTTCGTAGAAACGTCATGTAACGTCCCAATTCTGATAGTTATGGAAAAAAAATATGTTCTTTTGATAGCGAAAAACAAAATAATTCATTCATATAAATCTTAGACTGAGGTAATAAATAATAAACCATCACAATCCCATAAAAGGGAAATTTATTACAAACTGGAAATTTCCAAATCAACTGAAAATAAAATAACATAATTCAATTTAACTGAAAATGTTCAAAAACAAAGAAAATCTTTCCCCATTCCATTCCCGACTTCTTTCCGCTCTAATTATCAACTGGAACATCTGTATCAACATATGCTCCCGTATAACAACACGAGTTATACGATCATCGCATTCATACACAAACAATAAGGGTAAGCTACCATATTCAAATACAACATCAACACATCACATTACAATAAACAAAGTGATATGGTTAACATGACGTATTCAATTAAGTACACCAAAATCAATAAATACAGAAGATACACACTGACTCTTTGTACTCTCTCATATAAAACCTGTTCACCAAAACAGGACACCTGTTCACCAAAACAGGATAGTTCGAGTCATCCTCCACCGCAGCTTCAGATCTATCTCCCTTGCTCCTCAAGACTTATGAGTAAAAACTCCGCTACGTTCAACGGGCACTATACTCAGCTCGATTGGAAACCTACGGGCTAGACATCCTACCCTTTCTACCCTCCCGAAAGAGGAAAGAGTGACACTCGAACCTTGTCTCTTCTACCGTCTTTTATAGACGAAGAGACCTACCTTTCTACCCTCTCGCAAAAGGAAAGGTACTGCATCGATTTTTACATCGATACAGTGAGAGTACATATATCAAACATATCAGTACTTGTGATACTGGTCGAATTTTATTATCCATCGCTAATCACCCTAACATACATTTGTGTCAAACCTCTAGCATTTTATCATAGCCAAAGTAAAAAAAAAAATAAACAGTACTCGCTGTACTAAAGTGAAAACCGATTTAAAGCAACTCGGTACTGTGAAAAATTCATACACGTACCATGCACCAGCCAACAAAATTATCGATTTAGACACTTATTTTATTCTCTCACAACTACGTACAATCTTCCAACTTTACCTAATTCACAACTTATTATACCACTGACACCAAAAGAAAAGAAAAAAAATGTAAAGAACCGTTACATTAACAT
>NC_028357.1:34392568-34400764 GCF_000741045.1 Vigna radiata var. radiata
CAATCTTAAATCTCCTTCCACGTCAACACAACAACACATTTACGGTTATCTGAAAATACCATACACCATGTATCCCATACATTCACTTAATGATGAAACCTAAGAACGGAACCAAAACCCCTGGCATACATTCAATTCATACAATATACATCTATGCATATATTCACTTTACGCAAACCCACCTGAAAGCATGACTCTCATTTACTAAACACCAACACGTTCTATTTTCATCCTCGCATGTAGTATAATATTGACATGTATGAAACAGTTTTCTCATCTAATACACCCAACCCATCCCTAATTTAACTGTACATCATTTATAAACATACTGATACATACATACAGTAATCTTGATTAATACAGTTAGTCCCCATACAGTTAGTCCCCGTCACAGTATATATCATATCTTGATTAAACAGCAAGTAGTATTGACATAAATCATGCAAAGATTCCCAACAAGAACATTAATCATCAAACACAAAATATTGGTAAGCTTCCCTTACCTTGGATGATCCTAGGTTTCTTTTTTTGCTCAAAGGTTCCAGTCAAAATTTTCACCTCCTTCAAGCTCACGTTCTTGCCTCAGTAACCTCAAACTATTCTTTTTATTTTTCTTTCCAGCCACTATCTCACAAAGCACACACTATTTTTCTCCCTGCTTTCCAAACTTTTGTAACCAGAAAATTTATTTAATCTCCCTTAACCCCTCTACTTTAATAACCCATAAATCCACTAACCCTAACCGTTCGCCCCTTCTGTTGCCTATTTTTTTGGCAAGATATTCATATAACCACTAAAAACTAACTCTCCGATTTTGTGCTTTTTATTCACGTTGATACCAGAATTTTAAATGACTAAGGGTCTTACCACTAACTCTTATTTGCATGGCAAGAGGACCCCACGTTGAAAAAAAAAAATTGAACAACAAGATAAAATATTTTCTAGCCTACGCTTCCACAGGAAAGGATTAATTAAATTAATACTAAAAAAATATTTATTCGTTAATCAAAATTTAAAACACAACCACTAGACCAAATAGGGACTATCACCAACAAAATTTATACTCTATAATTTTTTTAGGGTCTTACACGTCGCGCCTATCTGACCCATAATCTCCTTATTTGCAAAGACCGCGCCAGAACCAGAAAAAAGAAGAGGAGATCGATGTCCTCCTGATGCGAAACAAAACCCGAAAGAGAGGGGAAGAAATCGGTTCTCTACAGACCTGAACCTGAACCAGAACCAAAAGGAGAAGGAGAAGGGTGCCTCCCTATTCTGTCAAGCCTCTTTAAAATAGGAAAGGAGAGAAAACCCTCTAATGCTAGGGTTTGTACGAGGAGTAAAAAGCAAGAATTGGGAGAATTTCTGATAAGGGTTCGTTAGACTAAAAGATGCCCCCCTTGTGAAATAGGAGGTGGAAAAAGAGGGAGAAGGCCATGGCGGTGGATGGGAATAAGACGTTGGGGAGAGGCGTTGAATTCGGCGACAACGTCGAAGGTGTAGTCTCTCCTCCAACTACATCAGTAACCTCAACCTTGATTCTTCATTATTTTGATTTTTGATATTCCTTGATCTCGGACAACACACCATTTTGTGTTTGTATGGGGAAAACTTCCAAAATCTTAAATTTCTCTATATAACCTTCTACTAGTTCTCGAATCTGGATCCCATGGATTTCCACTAATTGCCTCATCCTGCAAATGGTAAAACACAAAGAGAAAAAGAAAAAAATGTTGAATGCGTAAAAAAAAATCAATTTAAACTATAGAGTGATTTATGAAGATAAAGTATGAATGGCTTTTGAAATTTAATTCATTTTTGCACATTACGCTTTTTCAAGTTGCAGTTACTCTAGATTTTGATTTTTTTTTCCAGTATTTAGGGCTGCGAGTGTGTGGGTGACAGAGAAAGAATGGAAGGCTTGACGAAGGAAAGCGAAGAAGCGGAGGACGACGTAGCACCATGTGCCCCAAATTCTTTTCATTTAAAAATTATAAATTCCTCATCAGTAATATTTTGTGCCACGTCAGAATGACATGCTTTGTCAGCATGTCATGACACATCAAATTTAATGTCGTTCATTAAAATTAACGATAAAAGGTCTAATTAACTTAATTTTATCGAAATAAGAATTTAACTGCGATAAAAAAAAGAAAAAAAAAAGACTTATTTAAGACGATCCTTGTAAATAGGAATGTTCAAAATATTAAAAACAGTAGTAATGTCATTTGACAACAATTAAAATGTCAACAAAGGTTAAAAAATTCTTAAAAATTGCAATTTTTTCATCACACGTTTTTTTTTACTACGATAGTTTGTTAAAGGTTTAAACATTCAAGAAATCTTTATTTTCGTCTAGAATTTCAATTTTGTCCCTTTCTTTCTAAAATTCTCAATTGGATCTCAAATTTATGAAAATTGAAACAATTGGATCCTTTCCGTCAAATTGCCTCTAACGGCGTTACTGGAAATTTGATGTGGCACGTGGTAGTCAGTTTGTTAACTGACGTGGCTGACCAGCTGCAACACGTGGATAATTCATTTTTTAAATCAATTTTTTAAATAAAAAGAAAATGATAGTTATAAACCTGAATTGATATCAGGAATTTGATTTTATCGAATTAGAGATTGAGATTCGTCTAAAGATCAAGTCATTTCACAAATTAGGGGTATCAATTTGGGAATTACCGTACGAAGCTGGAGAAGAATAATTTTACCATCATTTTGTTGTCATTTAGATGCTCTTACCTTTTCTTATTTACAGCACCATGTCAAATACCAACCGTAATTTCCATGTAAAGAACATGTTTTNGCTCGGATCTAACACACAACCTTGATGACAGCACANGGATCTCAATGAACCCGAAATTCATGTCTTCGACAAACTAGAACAGCAAAACTTACTACAAACTAAACTACAGAAAATAGATGCACTTAACCACTAGCACATGAAGAGTTTAGGAATACGTGTCACCTTCATATTGAACCACTCGCGCCGGAATCCCGGGACAGGAGTCCTCACCATCCTCCAATCTCATGGTCACCTTGATTTTGTACCATCTACAGAGCAGCAATAAAACTAAAAGACTAATAAATAGAGACTCTGAAAAGTCTACAACAGTATCACAAGGAAATAGGGAGCAACAGAAAGTGGAGCTTAGTGCTTACCCTTGTTCAGAGAGGTCAAGATTATGAAACCTATGAATGTAAATTGCAACCTCGTGCACGACATCGAGCACAGGCAACTGGTGTAATCTCACTGACAAGTTGTATCAATTTGGTAAATACCCACTGCATGACGAAGACGAAGAGGGATGCATCGAGATTGCTCAAGTTAGATTAAACCATAAATTCCCAAATTGATATTTCAATTTGTGAAATGACTTGATCTTTGGACGAACCCTAGAAGAAGTAAGAAGAATCTCAATCCCTAATTTGATAAAATCAAATTCCCAATACCAATTCAGTTTTATAACTTTCATTTTCTTTTTAATTAAAAATTTGATTAAAAAAATGAATTATCCACGTATTGCAGTTGGACAGTCACGTCAGTTAACAAACTGACTACCGCGTGCCACATCAAATTTCCAGTAACGCCGTTAGAGGCAATTTAAGAAAAGGATCCAATTGTTTCAATTTTCATAAATGTGGGACTCAATTGAGAATTTTAAAAAGAAAATGACAAAATTAAAATTCTACGCGAAAACAAAAAAACTTCCTGAATGATTAAACCTTTGTTAAACATCATTACATATAATTTTTATCATTATATATATCTTTTTGACATCAAGAAGATTGTATATATTTTTGCTGTCGTTGGTTCACCAATCACCATGGATAATCGTATTAAACAGATTTTAGACGTCATATTAAGACAATTTTAGATGGTTTATCACCTTTACGTAATGTTGAATGTCATGCATGGATGCATGGTTGTTAGATTCCCGGACACACGCAATAGTATTTTAATAGAAAATTATAACTTTTATGGATTGAATAAATTATGCAGCATTTACGTGATAACAATGAATAATCAAGTCTTAGGACAGGGAACAAGAGTACTATCTATCATATAGGACGCATAATGCATGAGCTTCTGTCGGTTATTATATTCCACCTTTTAAAAGTACTATAATTAAAAAATACTTTTCATAACGTGCACGTAAGGGATTTGAGGAAAATAATAGATATTGGGTTTGAGAAAACTATCACCTAAAGTCAATAAGAAAATCTCAAATTAGATTAACTGATCGAGACTAAATTAAATTGAGTTAATTAAGTCTTGTACTATAAATTTATTTTTTTACTATTTTTAGAATATCTTTTAAAAATAGACTCTATTATTTAAATATTGTAATATTTAAATACATATGATTATCCCCATATATATATATATATATATATATATATATATATATATATATATATATAAATGATTACTATAATTTTTTTTTGTTTATAATGTAATTTTAAATAAGTTACTTATTATATTCCTTTTAATTTTCAAAGAATTTTGAATGCATAATAAAAATGGAAATATAATTAAAAATTATGTAATCATGAAAATTTTAAAAATAATAGATGAATAAATTAGAAAAACGATTATTATATATGAACAAATATAATATATTATTATTATTATTATTATTATTATTCATTAATTAATAATTTTGGACAATATAAATTATCTTTCGGTCCAAATTGTTAAAATAATCTCATACACACAAAAAATATATTTTCTGTAAAATATGTATTATTATATTGATTGAAATAAAAGTTATTAAATAACCATTCCACAATGTTAAATAAATTTAAAATCAGTCCCAAAATAAAAAAGTTAAAATATCACTTTAGTAATCCAACTTTTAAAATAATAAATCTTCTCTACTAAATTTAAATAAACAAATAAATTTTTTTTTAATTTAAATTTATTTAACACATTGATTAACACTTCAACTATAAGGTTGTGTTCACTTGCGGGTGTTTTCCTGTTCACACTGATTATCGAGCGATTGATTGTAAAAAAAACGCGTTCACTTTCACTGATTTGCGAGCGATCAATTGAAGGTGTTTGCGAGATTATCATATTGTTCATTCACCCGCACATTTGCGAAGATTTAGAGGGATCAATAAGGCTTTGTCTAAAATGCCCTCTTCATTTTAAATATTTCTCAGTTGCCCTCACCCACTTGCACCAGCTTTGACTGTGTATTCACGAGCCCGCCTACACCATTGAACAGTGCAGATTCTTGACGTTCTGCAACCATGCCATGGAATATTTGCAGGTTGTGGTAGATGAAGAAGATTTGGTGAAAGATGAAGAAAAGAGGTGGTCGGCTACAAGCTCGGTGCTCGGTGACCAAGAAGACGAAGAAGAAAGTCGTATCCGGTTACGCAGGAAGGTGTATCCGGTTACGTAGGACGCCATGAAAAACTCACCAAGTTGTATCCGGTTACCAAGACACTTGTATCCGGATACGGTTCTTCATCTTCACAAAAGCTTGTATCCGGATAAGCGTTCTTCTTCACACAATCTTATATCCGGTTACGGTCATCATCATTTCTTCTTCTTCTCTGCAGCTGCACGGAGGGTGGAGGTCGGTGCAGTTCTGCCACCGGGAAAAAACGAAGCGCTCGCCCTTAAAGCAGATCTAGAAGCGGATCCAGTTCTGCACGGCCTTCTCCACGATGAGCTCATGGTGGGGGACGTTAGCGAACCACGCACAATCTCTACTCGCAGGCCAGGGAAAGGGATTTCGATATCTATGAGGGGCAGGAACCCTACATTTCAAGGGCTCCTCGGTGGACGATACTCCACGCATGACATGGAGCTTGATGGTGGTCAATGCACAGTAACCGGCTTGAAGCATATGATTTGGTTTGATAGAAAGGATTTTATCACAAAAAAAATATATAATTTTATTTATTTTAACAATTTAATTTATTAACATTTAATAACATTAAATTATTTTTAATAATTTACGTATATGTAATTAAAAAAGAATAAAATAAAAAACAAAAAGCATGCTTATAATCATTAATAATATTAATGATAATAATTAATAATATTAATAATAATAACTAATGATAATTAATAATAATAATAATTAATAATATTAATGATAATAATTAATAATATTAATAATAATAACTAATAATAATAATAACTAATGATAATTAATAATAATAATAATAATTAATAATATTAATGATAATAATTAATAATAATGATAATATTAACAATTTTACAATTAAATATAACATTAACAATTATCATTTTATATTACTTTAATACCTATGAACATTTTGGTAATCTTCAATTTCTACCAATTAAACAAATTTTTTAAGACTATCACATCAATCAAATCCTACACTAATTTTCACAAACTTCACCCCTAAATCCACTCCTAATTACCTTCAAATCCACTTAAATAAACACAAAAAAAATCACCCTCAAATCCCCTCAAATCCACTCAATCATTCTTCCCCAATCACTCTTCTCCAATTAGCCCCAAATAAACACACCCTAAGAGATAATGTCATTGTTTTGAATAGATGTAACTCCATGCGTAAGTCGTTTTGAATTGTATTCACTTAGTTAGTGGTGCAATTGTCCCATCTTACAATGAAAGATGGAAAAAATGGCTCAGCTTTTTTACTTCAGTGTTGTATTTGTACAGCCATTGGACACTTGAACACCGACAATACAGGGAATTTCCAAACAAAACACTGTGCATGATATCATATCACCTTAAAATATGGAAGAAAAATATTATTTAAGAGACCTAACTTTTTTATATTTATTTGACACTACCTTTACTTATTTTTTAGTCTCTTCTTTTTTAAAAAATTATAAAACTTTACGTTTTTTGAACCATTTTACTTTTTTATTTTGTATCAAATAAATATTAAAGTGTGTCATAATATTATTACTCGATATCAAAACTCACTATTTATCATCTTCATTCTTCTTCCTATAAAGGGAAAAGTTCGTTTGAGACACCTTAGAAAAAACATATTCATTTGACACATGTTTAATAATATAATAATATAATTATGATTTTAAATTAAAAAAAATATAATTAATTAAAATATTATTACTTTTTGCATGTTATATGAACGTTTTTCTCGTTTTTCTCGCGTGTCAAAAGTACTACTGGCCCCCTATAAATGTACCTAATTATGGTGATGTATCTCACTAGTGTCTCTCTATCTATCTGCTTACGAAAATGTTTGTTTAACACCATCTTTTGACACAAATTTGACATCGGCTGACGTGTCAAATTTGTATTGGATGGCTGAAATACATTAAAATATTCCATTTGAAAAAGCACAGAGGGTAGAATTGGAAATCTGATGGTATGAAAATTGAATTTGGCGGTTTCATTTTTCATCTTCTTTCAGTTTCGTTCTAAGCATTGTTCTTCTCTCCCATTCTCCCATTCGCATCTCTCCCATTTGTCCTGTCTCCATTCTCCTCTCCCATTCGCTTTTCCCATTCGACCTCTCTCCATTCGCCTGTCCCATTCGCGTCTCTCCCATTCTGAGCATCCTTCGTCTCTTCATTCAGGTGGCTTTGTTCATCGAAAGGCGCCATCTCAAGGAAAAGTGGTCTTTTGCATTGACTCTGTACCAGTAATTTTTCTTTTGTGTTTGGCGTTGTGGGTGTGTTCCCTTTAACGTTTTCTTTCGCGTTTGCCCTTTTGGGTGTGTTTTGCTATGTGGCTCTGTTTCTTGTTTTGGGTGGGCTCTGTTTCTTGTTTTGGGTGGGCTTTGTTTCTTGTTTTGGGTGGAACCATAGTTCATTGTTTTTGATCTTAGGTTTTTGTGTGTTGTGAACCCTAATGTTCATTATTGTTTTACGATTGGGTTGATCTGACAATATCAATGTTTTCATTTCAGGAGGAATTGCTTGCTTTTAGAAAGCAATATGTAGTTGATTGAATCTTGGACGACAAAAACATAAGATTACTGGATGCGCTATCGATGTATGGGTTGTTGTAGGATAGTTATCCTGTGTTCAAATGTAGTGAACATTGTAAGAAACATTATTGTTTATGGAGACTATGTATTTTTAATATATAGAAACACATTGTACAGATTGTTATATGAATAAGAAATATGATTTCTACCTTGTTTATGTTCAATGCACAAGGATGTTGTAATCGTTAACGCGAGTTTGTTTGTAATCGTTTA
>NC_028357.1:34402169-34409079 GCF_000741045.1 Vigna radiata var. radiata
TGAATTCATTCATCTCAAAACAATGATTACAATAAGAGCATTACATGACATCTTACTAAATTATAAAAGTGCACAATAACAACATTGAAACTTGAATACAAGTACAGTCATCCAATAACCAGTTTTAGAGCTGATAACATACTATTACAGTACTCCATTAAAGTAATTTTCCCCCTTCACTAGAAAACATAAATTAAAGCCTACGTAAATTAATCTATTAATTGTCTGCTTGTTTGGATGATGATGATGGTTGGTCTGCTTCTGTGGATGATGATGACGGTAAGTCAGTTGGCTGAACAAATTTGCGGAGGATGGCATCCACATTGTCATCCTTTTCTACCCACGTTGGAAGTCGAATGATAGGTTTTGGCGTTTCCTTCACCAGCTCAACTGATGGATGACAAATGTCAGATGGAAAAACCTTCACAATGTTGCGGTGAACGATATTAAGGTAGTGGTTGTTCCCATATGCACAGAAGGATTTCACCTAATAGAACACACCAAATCAAATAACATACCAAATCAACAAAACCCATAACAGATGCAAGAAAACACAAGAACCCCAATACCCAAACCTAAAACGAAATACCCAAACCTAAAGAGGATAGAAGGCATTTACCTTGGTCCAACGAAGGTCCATTCCAGAACTTGCCATTTCAGAGCACTGGAGAGCACTTGAGAGCAATGGAGAGCACGCAAAAGGGGAGAGGAGAGGACGTTGGGAGATGACGGGAGAGAGACAATCTGTCACACAAAACCAATGAAAAAGCCGAGGGGGTAGAATTGGAATACAAAGCTTCTGAAAAGCTTTCCATTTTGCAAGCCAAATTGAAAAAATAAAAATAAAAAATGACTATCCAATAGGACGTTGACACGTGGCAGTGTCAAATATGTGTCAAAAATTAGGTGTCAAAATAACGGGACCCATCTGCTTAACCATATTTGTTTTCTTTTGGCCATGGCACTCCATTTCATGTCCTGCATTTTTGCTTCCAGACCTCCAACTGTTCCAGCAAAGGCTCAACATTCTGAATATTTCAACCCTTCCAACAAATGGAACTTTGTTCCAGAGGAAAGGTCTAGCTTAGAAGTATATAAAACGGTAGGTCAAAATTTCATGTTTTGTTATAACCTTCTTGTTTGGAACCTGAAAATAATAACCAGATCGATCACACACACAAAAAACAACACACAATCATATATATGCCATGCATGAAGGGTTGAAGTGATTATTTAGTTTCCTTTGCAGGGTGATCTGAGCACGAATCTCTCAGAGAAAGTGGAGGTGGTGAAGAATGAAGTTTGGAAAACTGTGGATGAAAGCTCATTCGAAGGTTTGTGCATGATTGATGTAATGCAGCGCTTAAATATTGATTACCACTTCCAAGACGAAATTGAAACATTCCTAGAAAAGCAATATGCGAATTACAGTAGTGCTGGGAGTGGTTATGGTAATCATATTCATGAGATTGCACTTCGATTCAGGCTATTAAGACAACATGGTTACTTTGTGCCCGAAGGTTGGTTCTACTAAACTTTATACTTCCACGTGTCTACATGTTCATCCACTCACTCCTATACTACACTGACACTTATACGCTAAAAGCCACATAAATGTGCTGCAAGAAATTATTACCTATGTATCGATATTTAAAGAAAATTTTATTTTAGTCCAAAAGATTTTGAAAATAGTAACATTCGACTAATTAATGAGAAAATTTTCTAATCCTGCAAAACCAAGGACACAGTTTTTATTTATTTATTTATCTTTTGCTTCTTTCCCTTTTTATATTATTTGAAGGCTAAAATGTTTATTCATTGGAAACATCACAGGAGTGTTTGAAAAGTTCACCAACAAGGAGAGAAAAATCAGCCCAGAACTTAGTAAAAATATCTTGGGGATGGTAGACATATATGAAGCTTCACAGTTAGCCGTAGCAGGGGAAGATATACTTGCTGAAGCAGAAAAATTTAGTGGCAAGGTCCTAAAGGAAAAGGTAGATTGCATCGACAGTCATGGAGATCAGTTTGTAAAGAGAACCTTAGAACACCCTTTTCACAAAAGCTTGCCCTTGTTTACCGCTAGAAAGTTCTTGGGCGATTTTCATGACAAGAATCTTTGGCTAAGTTCCTTTCGAGAGATTGCAAAAATGGATTTCAGTCTGCTACAGTGCTCGTACCATCGAGAGATTGGTCAAATTACGAAGTATGATGGGTGTTTAATTCAATTGATGAACTAAGCTATCTTGTTATGATGATCAGTCCTTACAGTTCAATCATTTTTGCAGATGGTGGACCGAGCTTGGCTTAGCCAACGAGTTAGTGTATGCGAGAAACCAGCCCCTTAAATGGTACATTTGGTCGTTGGCATGCTTCGCGGATCGTAGTTTCTCAGAAGAAAGGATTGAGCTCACAAAGCCAATATCTTTGATATACATAATAGATGACATTTTCGATGTTTATGGGACTCTAGATGAGTTAACTCTGTTCACAGAAGCTGTTTGCAGGTGGGTAAATGAAACCACTTATTCACTATAAAAGTTTTCATAGATCAAATTACAGACAAAGATTAACAAAGAACAATGCAGATGGGATATTACAGCNGTTGAACAACTTCCAGATTACATGAAGACATGTTTCAGTGTCCTCTATAATCTCACTAATGAAATCAGCTCCAAGGTCTATCAGAAGCATGGCTGGAACCCCATACACTCATTACAAAATGCGGTAAAAGAATACCCACATATGGATTAATTTTATATTCAACAGTAAACACTTAGTTGACAAAGATTTATCTGAGCTTTTTTTCCTCGAACTTATAAGCATGGAGTTTTTTGGTCACGCATATGCAATAATTTTGGTTTATATCTATATATTGAGAATTTTATNAGAATTGAANCTTTACATCTTGATGATCATATAGAATGTATAAGAGATTGTGACTTTTGTGCAGTGGAAGAGTTTGTGCAAAGCCTTCCTAGTTGAAGCAAAATGGTTTGGCTCAGGGAAGTTGCCCAGTGCTGAAGAATACTTAGAGAATGGGATAGTAAGCTCTGGAGTGCACATTGTGATGGTTCACACTTTCTTTCTTTTGGGTGAGGGATTAACCGAGGAAAATGTTCAGATCATAGACGGAAACCCTGACATCATTTCTTCCCCGGCAACAATTCTACGACTCTGGGATGACTTGGGAAATGCACAGGTAAACAGATTTTATGTGTTGATAGAGTTAACATATAGTATTGTGGTATTATATATGAGTCTCATATTATAAATTAGTGATACCACTGGTATTGTTGTAAAGGACGAGAATCAAAAAGGCAATGATGGATCGTACGTGAATTATCTGATGAATGAAAAGCCAGAGTACACGAGAGAAGTAGCAAGAGAAAGAGTGATGAGTAAGATCAGTGATGCATGGAAGAACCTCAACCAAGAGTGCTTGTTTCATAAACATTTCCATCCAACATTCACTAAGGCTTCATTGAATCTGGCAAGGATGGTGCCATTGATGTATAGTTACGATGACAGACAGTCTCTTCCAGGACTAGAGGAGCAAGTCAAGTCCTTGCTTTATGATAATTTTCTTTAATTTACAGTCTTTAAGGACCACCTCCTTAATGGTTTACTACTTTACCTTAGTTCTATTGAGAACGAGTTTATATGGAAAATAAATACATGTTCAGGTGTTATTTGGTTGGAATGTGTTGTAAAATATTATTATTTTATTGCAATTGAAAGTTGTATAAGGATAATATTTTATTAATTAACAACAGTCAAATCTTTAAGTGTTAAAACGATCAAATTTTATGGGTTGAAACAGTCAACTTATGTGTTTTAATTTATTTTATTCTTTCCTAGCTCTATAAATAGAGAGCACTTTCCCATTCCAAATGACCTCAGTCTTTCTCATTCTCTTCTCTTTCTAGTTTCATTTTTATTTCTCTTCTACAAATTATCCTGGGTATAAACTCTATTAGAGTAGAGTTTCTCGTTAGTTCTGTGATTTTCGAATACTTTCGAGAAGGTCCTATTGTATCTTGGAGAACTTACGCAACACACCGCGGATAAGTCTTTAAGGACAGTGAATTTACACGGCTCAAGAAGTTGTTGTTCGAGATTTGTAAGTTTTTTTTACTACAATAAGTTTTTAATTCAATATTTCATTAAATTTATTTTGTATGATCATAAATATAAATTTCTAGTTGCAATGTAATTCAGTTTTCTAGGAAGGAAATATGGATATCCCTAAGCTACATGTTGCTTTCTACCTTATCTCTTTGTGTCCCTTTAAGCCACAAGTTAATAATACTTCTTGCCCACCACACTTCTTTTCAATCGTTACCTTTTCGTGCCCACCACACCTTCTTTTCTTGCCTATAACTATTATGTTTACCTATCTACTTTCTATCATCAATAATTAAGAGTCAAACATTGAAATAAAATTATTAAACTATCTTAATTTTGTCACTAAAATGTTAATTTTATTAACTTAATGAAGGAATAATTATTTTGCTTGATAGTTTCACTACGTAGAATTGAGATGTGGAGAGAAATAGTTGTTATACAATATCCGTCAGTAAAATATGTTAACAAAATTTGTCGATGATATTAAATTATTATTATCGATAAATTTTTCCTTAGTAAGATGACTTTAAATTTCTTGCTTTGATTTTTATCATTTCATGATAAAATATATGGGTAAATTCTTCACTAAGTGAAAATTTCAAATTTTTTTATTAATGTAGAATTTTGATTAATGATAGTTTTTTCTTGTCCGTAAAATAAGTATCAAATTTTCTGTGAAATATGATTAAATATGTTTATAAATTAATTAGAGATATGTAAAAAAAAAAGGATGAAAAGGATAATAAAGAGGAAGGGAAAAAGGAGAGGAGAAGACGATGACGAAATATTGGCAATGGTGGAGGTGGTGGTGGCAATAAAAGAGGATGACGAAGAAGAAGAAAAAGAAGAAGAACCAAATGACGATATTTACTAATGAATTTTATCGATAGAAAAATGTGTTCATAATTATCAACAAACATTTATTGGCGTATTTTTTCCATTGATAATTATCAGGGTTGTGATCTTTAGATTAAATTGATCCATGTTGTGATGTTTACTAACGAATTTTAATAATAGAAAAAAGTGTTTACAATTATCGACAAACATTTATTAGTGTGTTTTTTCCCTTGGTAATTTGATCTTTAGATTAATTTGATCCAACATATGTAAACTTTTCATGTTGTTTGGTTTGGAATTCATTTTTTATGGTCTCATTAATGACTCCCTTCTTTGATTATTTTGTCATCTCTAGGAGCATAAAATAGTTGTAGCGTTTAAAATTAAAGGAAGTGAATACTTTAGGAATTTCTCAAATATAACACATGTAACATTTTCATTATTTATTTATCACGATATTGTTAACATCTGCAACTAGAAAAATACTGTAAGAAAATCTATAATTTGAACATAATAACAAATCAAAACAAACTACAAACTACAAATAGATACAGTGCATGGTAACAAATAACTATATACCATATACAAGTTTAAACTTTTGATAGTAAGTTATGTTTTCACACACATAAATATAATATTAAAAGATATTATTTACAGATTTGTCCTAAACTTGTTGACATGAACATGCTTCCATAATTTTTGATGGAGAATGTTACTAATATTTAATTCCAATTCTTTTATTTAATTATTGTGAAAAAAAATCAAACTAGTTAAGAAATTACAATAGCTCAAATCGACAAAATTTGTAGAATTCTGTATGAACTCTTAAGGATTCAAATTGTCTAACAAAAAAGCTAATTCAGTCTTTTACTGAAGGATAATATTTTACATGAAAGATGTATACATGAAAAACAACTTGATGCAAGAAAAGCAAATTTTAATTGAACCATGGAGGGTTCAAGAGGCAACTACACATGTGTAGAATTTTAGCTACACTAAAATATTAATTTATTTTATATAAAAGAGTATATTAATTCAGTGTTCCAGAACCAAATCTTTCATTGTGGTCTAGTCTTTCATGTAACAGGTATTTAAAAGATGGACAATGAAATAAAGAAAATTATATTTTTAATTGGACTTAATGTATAATGTGTGACAATGGAGTAATAATTGGTATCTATTATATAAAAATCAAATACCTATTCTGTCTTGTCAAGTAACTATTTTTTCAGTAATAAAAAAAATTAAGAAATAGTTAAGTTTTATAAAACCTCTCTTTTTTTTTTTCTAAAATTTTAACTATATAAATTTATTTTAGCTTACAGGAATTAATTTAATTTTTTTATGTTACAAATGCAAGATATTTAATCCATAACCCTAACATTCACTTGATGAAAAGACTAAAATATCAAGGATTTACACAATTAGTTTATACTTTTTTTCTAGCTAAAAGTCTTAACATTAAGGAAAAACAAAATAAAAATTGGCACTAACAGAAAATGAGAATTGGTAGAGTTCGATGGTTCTTGGAAAAGGAATTGAAACACAGTTGGTTCCACAAAAAATCTCCTCCACGGCGAGAAGCAACAACAAGCCATCCTTGTTTAAAAGAACCAATACACAATGAGAACACAGTTCCAGCCATTTCACATACAGAATGGGGTTTATTTAATTAATTGAAATGATGCTATAACAAAGTAACTACCGTGACTTGAGGCAAGACCAACTTTGGTCAAAATAATATGTTATAATAATATAGCAAGAAGAGATGATGTCCCACAAGCATAGCCAACCAACGTATAAGGTTTTTCGGAGACTAATCCATTAACCATCTAACCTAAATAATTGAAGAAGTGTAGGGATATTGGCAATTCATAATGGTGAATGAGCAAGACCAATTTTGATATAGCCAACCGACGTATAAGGTTCTTTGGAGACTAATTCA
>NC_028357.1:34409464-34425697 GCF_000741045.1 Vigna radiata var. radiata
TTGCCAACCAACGTATAAGGTTCTTTGGAGACTAATCCATTAGCCACCTAACCTAAATAATTGAGGAAGTGTAGGGATATTGGCAATTCATAATGATGAATGAGCAACACCAATTTTGGTATAGCCAACCAACATATAAGCTTCTTTGGAGACTAACCTAACCTAAATAATTGAGGAAGTGTAGAGATATTGGCAATTCATAATGGTGAATGAGCAAGATCAATTTTGATATAGCCAACTAACGTATAAGGTTCTTTGGAAACTAATCCATTAGTCATTTAACCTAAATAATTGAGGAAATGTAGAGATATTGGCAATTCATAATGGTGAATGAACTAAGACCAATTTTGGTATGATCCTAAAACTTACAAAAATGGATAGATAAGGTGTCCCATCATGTGTAATTATTTTCTTTAAAGTTAATTGTATTTCTCCAAACTCAGGGAAACAAAATGGGCAGAATTAAAAATCCTGCACTATTTGAAATGATTGGATGGACAATTTAGGGTGAACAATAAAGTGCTCCAAGCTTTCTAAAAATAAACCAAGTGCAGCAATCGACATAAGAGATCTTACTATACGTGAAATAAAGTCCAGCAACGGTAAAAAGATGGTTTTTTAACGAAATATCTCACTTAGTTTAACTTCTATGCAATTGAAAAAAAATAACTAACTACCCATAATCTTTGCAAGAATGACTGGTTTTCAATATCTTAAAGAGGCAACAAAATTAATTAAATATCATTAAAATGGTTTAAATTCACAAGGATCCTTTGGAATTGTTTATCTACATCATATACTCCTCGTGATGTCTTCTCATCACGACCATATACTCTCTGATTCTTGACAGACCAAAAGGAATAACACGTATACTCAACATGAATTGATTGCAATGCTTGAAAATGAACAAATACATATCATTGGACTTCTTTTGTTGACTATCAACTTAATGAAAGAACAATGGTAAAACATATAATTCTTCTCTTAAAATTGTGTTATAATTTAACAAATTTTTTGTGATAATGTTAGGAGATTGCCATAAAAAGTAAACACAATAGAACAAAGCAAACTCTTGCTCACACAAAGGGGTCGAAGAGCATTGCAAGTATTGGAATTTTATGACTCAAACAACATTTGGTTGAAAGAGTCAAAGCTGTTAAATAAAAATATATTCATATTCTATTTTTTAGGAGGATTTTAGGTATTANTTTGGTTGAAAGAGTCAAAGCTGTTAAATAAAAATATATTCATATTCTATTTTTTAGGAGGATTTTAGGTATTATTTAAATTAATTAGTTTAGCAATATTTTTTAAAAGTCAGTTACAAATTATGTAGTATAAATATTTATGCTTATGATCAATAAAAGATATTAGTTTCCCATTTATTCTTTTGTCTCTTATACATTAAAACCAACAATTGGTATCAGAGCAAAAAGGATCTTACGGGATCTGTGATATAACCCATAAACACCTACAACCACAAAATAGCCACAACACATAAAATGGAATCTCAAACCTCGTTTGCTACAGTTTCTATACCTGTATTTGATGGACAAAACTATCAAATGTGGGCTGTCAAAATGGAAGCATATCTAGATACTAACGATGTATGGGAAGCGGTAGAACAAGACTACGAAGTGACTCCCTTGCCAGATAATCCTATGATTGCTCAAATGAAAAATCACAAAGAAAGCAGGCTTCAAAAGTCCAAAGCCAAATCAATTTTGTTCACAGCTGTATCTCCAGTCATTTTCAACATAATAATGACGTTGAAAACGACACATGAAATCTGGAAGTTTTTGAAGGAAGAGTATGAAGGCAATGAGAGAGTCAAAGGAATGCAAGCTTTGAATTTGGTTCGAGAACTTGAGATGCAGAAGATGAAAGATTCAGAGATGATAAAAGATTATGCGGACAAGCTTCTCGGCATTGCAAACAAAATATGTCTTCTAGGCACTGAGATTCTTGACTCTTGAATTGTTCAAAAAATATTTGCAACAATTCCAGAAAGATATGAAGCCACATTGACATCCTTGGAGAACTCAAAAGATCTCTCTATTATTACCTTGATAGAACTTTTGGCAGCACTTCAGGCTCCAGAACAAAGAAGACTCGTGAGAGAAGAAGGTCACATTGAAGGGGCTTTGGCAGCTAAATTGCTGAAAAAAAGGTCAGGAAGTTTCAACCACAAAAATTATAACAAATCCTCTAATGTTTTTCCATCATGTCCTTTTTGTAAGAAAAATAATCATCCACATGCAAAGTGTTGGTGGAGGCCAGATGTGAAATGCCATAAATGTGGACAATTAGGGCATGTGGAGAAAATATGCAAGTCATTAGAAAAACAAGAGAATGTACAAGTTGTGGTTGAAGACGGTGAAGAAGATGAACTTTTTGTTGTTTCTTGTTTTGCCACTACAAGATCAACAGAAAGTTGGCTATATCATAGTGGTTGCACGAATCACATGACTTACGATAAAAAAATTATTCAAAGATCTTGATGCAACCTACAACACAAATGTCAGGATTGGAAACGGGGCAAAAATAGCAGTGAAGGGTAAAGGAACCATCGCGATCAAAGGTTGCACATGTTTGAAATTAATTAGTGATGTTCTATATGTTCCTAAAATTGACCAAAATTTGTTGAGTGTTGGCCAACTTCTAGAGAAAGACTTTAAAGTTTTATTTGAAGATAAAAGCTGCATGATTAAAGATTTGGATAATAAAGAGTTGTTCAAAGTTCAAATGAAAGGCAAAAGCTTCGCCTTGAATTTGATTGATAAAGAGCAATATGTTGTGCACAAGGTTGAAGACAATATACAGGAACAAAGACTGCCTGAAATTGAAGAGAAATCACTTGTATGCGCTACTTTTCAATATGGAAAACAAACGAGGTTGCCTTTTCCAAAAGACAAATGGAGAGCAACAAGCAAGTTGCATAACGTCGGAAGACCTAAAAGAACCCCATCTCTGAATGGCAAGAAAGTAAAGCTAGTGGGTGTTAAAGTTGGTGTTAAGATATGTCAAATATTCTATTAAAGGATATTAGGCAATCAAACATTATGTGATTTATTTTTTAGATATTATTATAATTTGTGCAGATTTGTGCACATGTTTTTCCTTTAATAGATGAAGGATTATAGGATCCTTGTATGTATATATATGGTACTCTATTCTTTGAAATAATACATCAGAATTATTTTTAATCCTTTTAATAGTTGGTGGAAGTCAAATTAAACTGGAAAAATTGGAAGAAGAAAAACATCCTAAGACAACTCTTCCCGAAACAAAAGCTGAAAATGCGGAGCAACAAGGCAATACTGAAAAGGTGAAAGAGGCTGACAACTTAGAGTTAAACGCAATTCTTGAAAAGATAAAGAAACCAGATCAAGACTTCGAAAAGGAGAGGAACTTCAGATGATACGGACAAGGGTGAAAAGATTTAAAGTATGCTGACTTTGAGTCGAGGAGGAGTATTGAAATTTTATGACTCAAACAACATTTGGTTGAAAGAGTCAAAGCTGTTAAATAAAAATATATTCATATTCTATTTTTTAGGAGGATTTTAGGTATTATTTAAATTAATTAGTTTAGCATATATTTTTTAAAAATCAGTTACAAATTATGTAGTATAAATATTTATGCTTATGCTCAATAAAAGATATCAAATTCCCATTCTCTTTTGCCTCTTATACATTAAAACCAACAACAAGAAACAGGAAAGAAATAGTAAAGTGTTGTTGTTCTTAAATTTTCTATTTTTCATAATATTTATGACACACTTAATATCTAATGGAGCTTTTGTCAGTGATGAGACAAGGAAAATTGGTGAAAGTTACCTTGGGATTGAATTTTTCATTCCTGCT
Organism: Vigna radiata var. radiata; assembly: GCF_000741045.1. Lineage (NCBI taxonomy): Eukaryota > Viridiplantae > Streptophyta > Magnoliopsida > Fabales > Fabaceae > Vigna > Vigna radiata. The sequence continues at coordinate 34,413,331 of NC_028357.1, forward strand.
TATTACCTTGTTGCTTTTGCAAGATTTCATCCAAAATTTTGTTGTCTATTTTTACAAACTACAATGCTAGTTCGGACTTTTAATTCATTAATATTTATAACATTACTATTCTGGTTTGACACGCCACAATTTTCTTTTATCTTTATCCATTTTCGTGGTAGACTACTGCACTGCTAGTTAAATCTGTATTCATACATCAATATCGGAGGGTCTAAATGCATTTTGAAATGAAGTGAGATAATTGAACAAACTCATACTTTAGAAAGTTCAATGCAAAACTGCTTCCATCATATTGACTTATTTCTAACCTTATCAAGAAAGATAAGTTCATGCATAACAATGGAGGTGTTAATACAATCTCTTCACATCGTTTGTATGTGTCCAATTCACTAAACTTGTTTTTTAAAATGAATTCACTGTTTGAAGGATGATAAAGTGATAGATGAAATAAATGATAAGTGAGAATAGCTTAAGAATGAAAACCAATGTACAATGATGTCTTTTTTTTCTTCTTTTTTCTTTTGTCCTTTTTGAAGACTCCCATTCTTCACTTTCTTTGCCTTTCCCTTCTGTTTCACCGACATGTCTTGTATAGGGGTCTTTCCTAATTGTGAAGTCTAGAGTGTAGGCCAAATTCAGTATCTATGCATTGCTTCAGGTTAAATCTATTTTGGAATTGTCTATTTATTTACTTTGATTTTAACCCTTATTCTATTTTATTATAGCTGGTAAATATGGTACACAATTTCACTAGTGTCTAATTAAACGTTGTAGAAAAAAATCGAAACATATAAATTCACAACATCATTTTCTCAATCAAAAGAAATATCGAGTTTAGATTCATTTGCTCATGCTTTAGGAAGTCAAAAGTATTGTGGATAAGTTCAAGATCTAGGTTGGAATCTTGATCCATCTAAAGTTTTTGGAGTCAATGATCATTGTCTTATTATCTTCCACTTGTTCTTCTATTGTTGAATTACAAGTTCAGATTAATAAATACTTACCAATATTTACTTATTTTTTTCTTTTTATAATTAACTTGTAAGCTACCACTTTTCTTACTTTTAAATTAAGTTTCTTTTTCTTTAGGTATTTTCATTAACATGACAAATCAATGAAATAAAAACAATGATAACATTTATGTTCTAAAATTATCAATGTTAATTACTTTCACAATTTGCTATATTTCAATCATTACATATAATAATTGTTTTTGTAAATTTATGAAATAATTTTTTTAAATATATTACTAATTAATTATTATTTTATATTTTAGGTATGATAAAGAAGGAGGAATAAACCATAAATGTAATGATGAAAAACAAAATTGATCATTAAACATGTTTATCTTTTAATGTTTATCATTGAACAACATTATTACTTTATGTTGCACAGTTTGTTGTATCAAAAAATGTTTGCTATTTATTTTATAATATTCCATTTTAGTTCGAAATTATTGGACTGTGTTTCATATATTAAAACACTTTTATCATAAGCAAATAAATTATAGATAATAATAAAAAATAAAAATAATCTGCTTACATTCTCGGGGATTTTGGAACTTTTGTTAGTATTTGTAGTTTTCAGCAGTTTTTGCAAAATTCTAATTAATTCTGGTGGTTTTTGTTAATTTTTGCAAACAGTGACAGTTTTATAAAAATATCTGCAATTTTTGTAAAGACCTCTGCAAATATTGATGGTTTCCTAAAACTTTTGGGAATCGTTGCAGTTAAGGAAAAAAAAAAGCTAGATGTTTTTTCTAGCGGGTTTTTAATTGTGGGAAGTGTATTTTCTAGGAGTTCATATTGTCAAAAATGTTAAAAAATCCTTTGGTAAAATTTAATAATTTTGTAGTGTAGGGCTGCTATCAAAATTAGTTGTTTTCATTTCCTTACGAAGGGTCGCAAGTATTTAAGCCAGTGTGTGTCACTCTTGGATACAAAATGACCCTGCTGAGACTTGAGTGATATTTGCTGTTTTGAGCTTTTCTTTCCAAGGGTTATATCTGGATAAGTCTAATTTAGAAGCAGGGAAAATATGCTTCTTTATGTTCCATGTATGTTTTGTAGGTTTATTTAACTAGTCATTTCATTTTTACTAATTGCATTTTTATTCCTTTTTTAATTTATAATTGTGGATTTTTATTACACATGCAATGTCTTCAAAGTCAGGTAAGATGAATATTATTTTATAATTTCTTATTACAAATGGTGTTAGTTCGAAGAATATATTTAGGTTTGTTTATTTTCCTTAATTCTCTTTCTTAGAAAATAAAACTATTAGATTAGGAATAAGAGTCCATATTATTATATTATATCTTGACACTTATATATAGTTAATAGTACAATAATTAATCATGATAGATCAGGAAAATATGGACTAAAAATAAATGTTTGTTAGTTAATTATCAATTTTTTTTTTTTAATTTGTAGTTAAGCATGCAAAAATTTTTAATAAAATCATTTGTCTTTACTTGAAGTGTTGTCATTCAAGGATAGTGAATGCATATAAGTTAGAAGAACATATAGTATGCAATAAAATTGATAAAGGTTATTCATGTTGGATCAAACATGGTGAAAATAGAAAAAGTCATATAGATCATGATTTTCATTTATTACAAGTTATGTATCAAAAGAGACTAACACAACATATGAATTAGGCCAAGTTAAGGAGATTGCAAATGTTATTGAAGATGATATGTGAGATTGTCCTATGATGTTTGATAGGTTGACAACGGATGCAAAAAGAACAATTTTAAAACAGGAAATAGATGACCTGATAAGAGTTTTACTAAATTACTATCACTTTTGAAAGATATGCTACCACAAGATAATGTGCTTCTTGGTCAAATGTATGAGGCTAAAAAAATGTTAAGCTTTATTGAGATAAACTAGAAGAAGATTTATGCTTGTTCAAATGATTGCATTCTTTCTCGAAATGAATAAGCACCATTGGATAAATGTCTTAAATGTAAGGCATTGTGTTAAGAAAAATTCAGTGTTGATGAAAGTGGTATGGTATTTTCCTATAATACCAAGATTTAGGCGCATGTATCGTAATGAAAAGATGCAAAGAACTTAAGATGGCATGCAGAGGAAAGGACATATGGTGGAAAGCTTCGACACCCAGCATATTATCCTCAATGGGCAAAAATTGAACATGATTACCCTAATTTTGGGAAAGAACCACGAAACCTACATCTTGCTTTGTTTACTGATGGAATAAATCCACATGGTATGCAAAGCAACTCACATAGCACATGGCTTGTGGTTATGATTATATATAACCTACCACCATGACTATGCACGAAAAGGAAGTTCATGATGTTATCCATGTTAATTATAGGTCAAAAACAGTCAGGTAATGACATAAATATATACTTTCACCTCTTATTGAAGACTTAAGGATATATGATGAAGGTGTAGAAGTGTGTGATGGGTATATGAAAGAAACTTTCCTGCTAAGGGCAATGTTATTTGGCATAATAATGATTTTCCATATGGTAATCTATATGGATATAGTATCAAAGGGAAGTGTGCATGCCCTATATGTAAGGATAATACAGATTGGGTGTGATTGGAACATGGTAGGAAAAATGTATTTCTTGGCCATCCTAGGTTCTTACCTTCAAAGCTTTGTTATCAAGGGTGAAGAAAATCCTTTAATGGAAGGATAAATGAACGTAGAGCTCTAGAATCGTTGTATGGTAATAAAGTTTTTTTTTTTGAAAAAGTCAATATTTTTTTATTCATTAGTTATCATAGATCCATTGTTCAATCTAATGTTCTTATAAGTATGATTCTTTCTACTAATATATAGTTTTTTACTGGTAATTTTTAATGCTGATACATCTTGCAAGATTATGTATTAAGGGAGACAGATAAGTTGCTTAGGAGTTTTAGAACTAGCTTGTCAAATAAGTATCTAAAGGATGAGAATGGAAATTATTTAGCGAATTCTCCTACTCAACCTCCTAAGAAGTATGCATCAATGATTAGTGAGGATATTTAGAAAGAATTTATTGTAAAATGTATGGATACAAGTTTTAAGGTAATTTATTCTTCTTTCTTTTAAGTCCAAGCTATGTGAAGTCTCACATTGCTTGCACCTTAAAAAAAGAAGAATATATAGGCTAATTTACAACCAAACTAAGAGAAAGAAACTAGAAACTAGAATAGGAAAAATGTAAGACTAAGAAAAATCTATGTTATTCATTTTATGCTTCATGTCACTCTATAGCAGTACTTTTATTGATCTGATATATATATATATATATATATATATATATATATATATATATATATATATATATATATATATATATATATAGGAAAAACAAGCAAAGTATATTTTGCAGTATAAAATGTCAATGCAGAGAAACAATAGAACAATTTCTATATCAGTTTTTCATGAAATCAACAACAACGTATATAAGTAAAAGTTCTTCACGTCATCCATGGCTTGCAGAACCACACACATGTCCTTCACTGCACAAATTCCTTCAATAAAATATTCTTCTTTCGTTGCCTCATGCTTTTCCTTGTGACCACATCCTGCGGATCATTTGCCATGTGTATTTGCTGCCTAACCGCTTTTCCATCCTTATCTCTCTCCTCAATATTTCTTGTGCACGTTACATTACTCCCACCATCAAAATCAACCTTGTCCTCAAGGTTGTAGTGCGGAAAAGACTCCTTAATTTCTTGAACATCCTCCCAGGTTGCTGCTGAAGGTCCTAAAGAGTCCCATTGAATTAATACTTGCGGAATTGATTTGGACTGACGCATAATTATGCGGGCATCTAAAACTAAGAATGATTGCACGGAAGGACCAAATTCTGTTGTAATGAGTGGCAAGGGTACGTATGGTTGCGAAGGACTCCCAACAAATCTCTTAAGCAAGGAAATATGAAACACCGGGTGGATACGGGCATACTCTGGCAATTTGAGTTTATAAGCAACCTCACCAATCTTGGCAAGCACCTCAAAAGGGCCAAAATAACGCATACTTAGTTTTTGAACTTTTCTCAGAGCCAAAGAATGTTGCCTATATGGTTGCAATTTCACAAGCACCCAATCCCCTATCTCAAAACACAAATATCGGCGTTTTTTATCAGCTTGGGCTTTCATGTACTGTTGAGCTTTAACTAAATTTGCTTTCAATTGCTGCAACAAAACATCACGGTCCCGTAGTAACTCTTGAACTGACACATGATCATGTATATTGGTTTCATATCTCAAAACCAAAGGAGGATCTTTACCATACAAAGCTTTGAAGGGTGACATGCGAAGACTATGATGCCATGAAGAATTATACCAGAATTATGCCCATGGAAGCATGGAGCACCACCCTTTTGGATTATCAAAAACAAAGCACCATAGGTACATCTCCAAAGTTTTGTTCAAATTTTTTGTTTGGCCATCGAATTGTGGATGATATGAAGAGCTCATGGCTAAAGTAGTTCCCTGAGCCTGGAACAAGTGCTTCCAAAAAGAACTGATAAAAATGCGATCACGATCTGACACAATTAAGTTGGGCACCCCATACAATTTAACAATATTATTGATAAAAGCATCTGCCACCACTTTACTGGTATAAGCAGCTTTTAAAGGAATAAAATGCCCAAACTTGGAGAGCCTATCTACCACGACCATAATAGTTGAAAAACCATTTGAATTTGGAAGATTTGTGATGAAATCTAACGAAATGTCATCCCATACATGTTGGGGAATAGGCAATGGCTGTAACAACTCGGCAGGCAATGTTTGTTCTACTTTTGCTTGTTGACAAACGGGGCACTCGCGAATGAATTTCCGCACTTGTTGTCTCATTCCTGGCCAAAAAAACTGAGAAACAATACTAGCCAAGGTCTTAGCTACTCCCACATGACCTCCCATTTTTGATGTATGAAACTCCATCAGAATTTGATTAATTAATTCCGTATTAGCAGGTAACATCACCCTTCCTTTCCAAAACAACACATCATCCTTAATTGCATAATCCTGGAATGGAGTTGAAGCTGTCACACATTTCTCGTACAACTTCTTTAAGTAAGCATCCTCTTGAATTAATTTAGCAACCTTTTGTAACCATGAATGGCATGGCATGGAGACAACCATCATAAAGCTACGGGACAGGGCATCAACAGGGATATTCTCCTTCCCAGGTTTGTATTGGATTTGAAAATCAAAACCCAAAAATTTAGGCAACCATTGTTGTTGCTCTGGAGTTTGAAGTCGTTGTTTTAAAAGCTCTTTTAGACTTTGTTGATCTATTTTAATAATAAATTTGTGGCCAAGAAGGTAATGACGAAACTTTGCCAAAGCCTCAGTGATGGCATAAAACTCACGTGTATAAGTTGGCTGCTTCTGCATGCGCATAGATAACTTCTTGGAGAAATATGCAATCGGATGATTTCCTTGATTGAGTACTGCTCCAATTCCAATTCCCGAAGCATCGGTTTCTAAAATAAATGGCTCTTCAAAGTTAGGAATAGCCAAAACAGGAGCTGTCATGAGAGCTCGTTTTAAATTGGAAAAAGCTTGACCTGCGGAGTCGGTCCAACAAAAAGCATCCTTTTTTAACAAATCTATCAAAGGTGCAGCCAAATGAGCATATCCTTTCACAAAACGACGGTAATACCCTGATAAACCAAGAAAGCCACGTAATTGCTTCAAATTCTTTGGTTGAGGCCAATCTCTAATAGAGGCAAGCTTAGATGTATCCATAGCTACACCACGGCCAGATAGAGTATGACCTAAATACTCAATTTCTTTAACCCCGAAAGAACACTTCGAAAGACGCACATACAATTTGTTTTGCTGGAGCAGTTGCAGTACCTTTTCCAAATGAAACAGATGATCGTTCCATGAAGAACTATATATGAAGATGTCATCAAAGAAAACAAGAACAAACTTCCGCAACATATCTTTAAAAACAACATTCATAAGAGCTTGAAATGTGGTTGGAGCATTTGTCAAGCCAAAAGGCATGACCAACCACTCGAAGTGTCCATGATGTGTACAAAAAGCAGTTTTGTGTCTGTCTTCAGGGTTTAATAGAACTTGATGATAACCAGAACGTAAATCCAGCTTTGAAAAGAAGGAAGCACCAAATAACTCATCAATTAATTCATCCACTGTGGGAATGGGAAAACTGTCCTTAATGGTGATAGCATTAAGAGCACGGTAATCAGTACATACACACTAAGAACCATCCTTCTTCTTAACCAAGATGATGGGAGAGGAAAAAGGACTCTTACTCGGTTGAATAATTCCTGCTTTAAGCATATCAGCTATTAACCTTTCAATTTCTTCTTTTTGGCTATGAGGATAACGATATGGTTTCACTTTGACAGGTGCAGCACCCTCCAATAAAGGAATGGAATGATCATGTGCCCACGAAGGAGGTAAAGATGTCGATATATCAAAAACATCCACATAATTACTCAAAAGCAAAGCCAATTCAGGTTCCATATCAACAGGTAATTCTGGAAAAGACGTGGAAGTAGGAATGGAATCTACCATCTCCATTGTATACACCTCAGCGATAGAATGAGTAGTAATCATTCGACGAATATGGTGTAACTGAGCTTGCATTGGAATATGCTCTACTTCACCTTGTAATGTAACAAATTTAGCATTATGGCAAAACTTCAAAGTTAATGTTGCATAATCAGCCATATGAGGTCCTAGAGTCTTCAACCAACTAGCACCCAATATAAGATCAGCCCCTGAAATAGGAAGAATATAAACTGGAAACTGAAACATATTTCCTTGAGCCTGAATAGTCAAGGTCTGGATCAAGCCGTCAACAGTCATATAATTACCATTGCCCACCATCACCTTGAATGTCAGGGCTGGTTCAACTGGAAGTTTTAAAAATTTTGCAATACAAGGTTGCAAAAAATTATCCGAACTACCATCATCAATCAACACTGAAATAGGTAATGTGTCCACATAAGCTAAAAATCTGATAATGCCCACACCAGTGCCTCCTTTCAAAGCATTAAGAGATAAATGATGATCTTTAACCTAATTTTCCTCAATCATGAATGGTTGACCGATGTCAACAGTAGCAGGTCCGTCGTCATTCACAGGGTCTACTAATTGCAACAACATGAACTGTCTGTTCGGACAGCGATGATTGAACGTGAACTTGTCATCACAAAAGTAACACAAGCCTTTCTTCCTACGAATTTGCATCTCTGCTGCACTGATTTTTTTTATATTGGAATCCTTCAATGGTTGCGTAGGAGGAGTGGGTAGTAATGGTGGAAGGGAAGATTTAACTATGGATTTCGAGCTGGATGGGGAAACATTATTGGAAACTGCAACAAGGGATTAACGTCAAATAGGCACCGGACTAGACTTCACTGTTGGCAAGTATCGTTCCTCATATAATTTCGCCAATCCAACAACCTTCAACAACGAAGTTGGAGATAGAGTGATAACATCACGACGAATTTCAGTATGAAGACCACTCAAAAAGCAATTTAACAAAGCATCTGCTGGTAATCCAGACGATCTATTCGCAAGGGCCATAAATTTGAGGTAATACTCAGAAACTGAACCCGTTTGTTGTAATTTGAAAAGCTCCGCCATCGGACAGTCAAATGGTGATGGCCCAAACTGCGACTCCAGCGCAGTTGTTAATTCCGTCCACGTCTCTATTGCCGAAAGACGTTGCAACATTTGAAACCAAGGAACAACATCCTTCTCAAAGTGGATTGCAGCAATATCCACTCGATCAACATCAGGTGTGTGGTGATAATCGAAAAACTTTTCAGCTTTAAAAATCCACTCCAACACTGGAGAATGGCCATCAAAATGCGGAAACCCGAGAGAAATTTCCTTAATGTGGAACGCCTTATGGAAATGAGGGTCGCCATTGTTGGAGGTGATCGACGGAGAACCACCAGCGACATGATGTGGCAACTGTACTTGGACAAGTCGGTCCAAAGATTGTTGAATTAAATCCATGCGAGATTGGGCGTCTGTTTGAACCTGTATAGTATGAGCACGGAGTTCACGATCTCAAAGTTCCAAGAGCTCCATCAACTTCTTGATATCAGCAGCTTGACCACGAACTTCAGTTTGCAACTCCTTCAAACGAGTGTTCTCAGCCATGGCGTCAATGAAAGCACCATACTTTTATTGATATATATATATATATATATATATATATAGGAAAAACAAGCAAAGTATATTCTGCAGTATAAAATGTCAATGCAAAGAAACAGTAGAACAATTTCTATATCAGTGTTTCATGAAATCAACAACAATGTATATAAGTAAAATTTCTTCACGTCATCCATGGCTTGCAGAACCACACACATGTCCTTCACTACACAAATTCCTTCAATAAAATATTCTTCTTTCGTTGCCTCATGCTTTTCCTTGTGACCACATCCTGCAGATCATTTGCCATGTGTATTTGCTGCCTAACCGCTTTTCCATCCTTATCTCTCTCCTCAATATTTCTTGTGCACGTTACACACTCTTTAAACTCTACAATATTGCCCTATCTATGATCATATCAACTAGGGTTGTACAAAACTATTAAGCTCAAAGAGAATATATGGTTTCAAAGTCTAAGTTAAACAATATCAAGTGGACATCAATTAAGGTAGATTACAATTGTTTATTTCAATATCATTTGATTGTTCATACCAATTATATTGATGTTTTTTACTTTTGGTTTCTTAGTGTCCAAAACAAGTCAATGACAATGATTGTGGATAATACTTTTGTCACTAGAAAATTATCACATATTATAAAGGAGGAAAAATTCCAATAGATGTAAATTATCTTGATTGTATATATAATTAATTTGTAACAAATTTTTAATTGACTAATTTTATGTTATTTTTCTTTGTTGTAGTATTTTCCTAATTGCAGATGTCAACAAATCAAATCATTGAAGTAGGGAAGATTGATGTTTTTATCTCATTATAAATGCTTATTATATGTTAATATGTTATGCTTGTATATTGCCTAATAAAACTGTGTCATTCCTCATGCTAATTTGAATCTATACATTTCATTTTTCTACTTGCATATTGCCTTATAAAACTACATTGAGCTGCGAACAGAAGTGAGTTAAGTAATGAAGTCATGATATGCACTAAAATCTGAATGGTTTGAACTGTATTTTTGATAGAATTGGGCAACCTAAAAAGATATATCTGACTACCAACATGCTAGAAATAGGGACTTATATGCAACATGTTAGAAATCTATACTTGTTAGCAGCACCATTTATTTATTTTTTTTTGTTTCCCAGTGTTTTGTTTATTTTTATGTATTTCAGAATATTGTTCTAATGTGATACACAAAAGCAATGAGTAAGACTTTTTGTGACCTTTGTCCTTTTCTTATTCTTCTTAATATTTTAAGTTTTTTTAAATAATTGTCATTTACCAAATTAGAGCATGCTAAACGAAAAATTAAATAAATTATAAAAAAATATTAGAACCAATAAATAACATTTATTTGAAAAAATGTTGTCTAGTGAAGTGTAATTCATACTGATATATATAATTTTTTTAAGAAGCATTGTCATCTGAAATGTGATTAGATAATGCTTGTGTTCATAACCGATGTCTATTAAATGCCATTAGATAATGTTTTTTTATAAGTTCTAACTATTAATAGACATTTCTCTAATAAACAACACCTAAAAAGCATTATTTATTAAAAAAAAAGCATTGCCTATTAATCATTTTGGCATTGTGTCAACATTGTGAGATGTTAAATATTAAGCATGGGTTTTGCATGTATGAATAATAGTTATTAGGTTCTTGGCATTTAGTTGGTATTCCTTTTGCCTCTCTTATTATTTTGCAATATATGTTCTGTACGTTAAATCATAAAGTTTTTTCTCCTTTATAATATCATCTTCTATAATATCATTATATGGTATCAAGAGTTTGATTCTTATCTTCTTTCTTGGCCATGTCTTCCTCATTCTTTATTACCGTAGATCAAGAATTGTTCTCTATTCTTCCTTCCTTTATATTCCTCGTACTTCAACACTACCATTAATCTTAAAATTAATCTTAAAATTAGCGATGACAATTATTTCATATGGCAACAAGTTATAACCACTCTTTGTAGGCTTAAGCTTATGCGTCTTTTAGAAGATTTAGTAACACCTCCTAAGTTTCACACTCCTAAAGACATTGCCAAACAATAATACCATTTTTAAGTTTCTTATAATCATGAACCAGCTCTTTATGTACATCGATTCTCATCAAGATAATGGTCTTGATTTTGCTTCTCAAATATGGTAGAATAAGTTTTCCATGACACTTAAAGCAATCCTTCAACGACAATTTTCAAACCATCGTAATTTTTGTGGTTAAAAATTCGACAAAAACATCTATGGTTGTTTTTGAACCATCACTACAAGTTATAAAAAAAGAAAGAAAAAGAACATAACATTTTTCATATCATGACGGGATTTACAAAGGCAACTCTATCAAAGTCAAGCAAAAAAACATCTCCATTAATTTGAGTGTTAACAAAGACACATAAGTTTTTCATGGATTGTTTCTCCATCTTAAAAAAGTTGTAAAGATAGTTCTTATTTCTATTTCACTTTTAATGACAATTACCTATATAACTGTCATCATTTTTATTTTTAACAGTAGTAATGTCATTTGACAACAATTAAAATGTCAACAAAGGTTAAAAAATTCCTAAAAATTGCAATTTTTTCATCACACGTTTTCTTTTACTACGGTAGTTTGTTAAACATCGTTACATATTTTTTTTTATCATTATATATATCTTTTTGACATCAAGAAGATTGTATATATTTTTTCTGTCTTTGGTTCACCAATCACCATGGATAATCGTATTAAGAACATTTTAGACGTCATATTAAGACAATTTTAGATGGTTTATCACCTTTACGTAATGTTGAATGTCATGCATGGATGCATGGTTGTTAGGTTCCCGGACACACGAAAATTAGAACTTTTATGGATTGAATAAAGGGGGTTACTCCCTGTACCTCTCCAATTCCATCCCCCACCCCCCATTCCATTTTTACCCTTTGTTCTATTTTTTTTATTCCAATTTTATCCTTTAGCAAAAATTTATATTTAGAAATAAAATTTTATGATTTTATTCTCTCACCCCCACATAACCTATTTATTTCATCTTTACGCTTTCTTCTCAGGAATTCTTTGCTCTATTTTTTTAGAAATTCTTTCTCCAATTCTTTTTGTATTTCAAGTGATAATTGAGATAACGATTTCTCCTGGAAGAATTTGTCCTTGAATTATTATATCTCTGCATTGCATTGGTGGTGTTGTATCCAACCTTTAACCAGCGATCCTCTTCGAGTCGAGGTTAGTAAT
>NC_028357.1:34426557-34427730 GCF_000741045.1 Vigna radiata var. radiata
GTCGACGGATATCGACAACCGTCGACGGATATCGACATCCGTCGACGGATATCGACATCCGTTTCAGTGCCTGGACGTCTTCTTCTTCAATACACACAACACAAAACACACAAATAACACAGAACTCAACAGCAGACCACAAAAACCTCAACAAACACACCAACCAAATATCAACAATAGAGAAAGCTACCCAATCCTACACATTACATACATTAAAAAAAATAGAAGAAACGAAAAGAAACTAACCTGTCGAAACGAACGAAGAAGAACCACCGGCCCGCACCGCCGCAACACCCGCCGCACCAGCACCCTCCACGCCGCCGCACACACCGGCTGCAAAGCACCAAACACAACCGCACCGCCCAACACACCCGCAAAACGAAACCAACGTCTACACCTCTCCGCACCGCGCCGGACCACCACACACTCACCGCACCGCCACCCGCCGCACACCAACAGGCCGCACAAAGCAACAACAGGTTCAGAGGAGGACTGGGAGAGTGAGAGTTGCAGAGAGCATTTGAAAATGAAAGCTTTGGTGGGGTGGGAACACGCGAAGGAGGGAATCTTGAGTCTGTGTGTGTTCAGAGTGTAAAAGAGGCAGGGTAGGTTAACTTTAGTAAATAGAGATATAAAGGTAAAAAAAAAAAAAACAAGGTTATTTTTGTATTTAAAAAAAATCCAAAAAAATTGGGGGGTGGGGGATGGAATTGGGGAGGTACAGGGAGTAACCCCCTTGAATAAATTATGCAGCATACGTGTATAAGTATTTGGTTGTTGTGAATCATGTTGGACGCATAATGCATGAGCTTCTGTCGGTTATTATATTCCACCTTTTAAAACTACTTTAATTACAAAATACTTTTCATAACGTGCAAGTAAGGGATTTGAAGACAATAATAGATATTGGGTTTGAGAAAACTATCACCTAATTAAAGTCAATAAGAAAATCTCAAATTAGATTAACTGATCGAGACTGAATTAAATTGAGTTAATTAAGTCTTGTACTACAAATTTATTTTTTACTATTTTTAGAATATCTCTATTATTTAAATATTGTAATATTTAAATACACATGATTAATATAATAGAGTAAACTGAATATTAGTTATATCCTTTATCCCTATATATATATATATATATATATATATATATATATATATATATATATAA
>NC_028357.1:34428420-34437381 GCF_000741045.1 Vigna radiata var. radiata
CTATATATATATATATATATATATATATATATATATATATATATATAAATGATTTTAACTAAACAATACATTTAATTTTTTTTGTTTATAATGTAATTTTAAATAAGTTACTTATTATATTCCTTTTAATTTTCAAAGAATTTTGAATGCATAACAGAAATGGAAATATAATTAAAAAAATTATGTAATCATGAAATTTTAAAAATAATAGATGAATTAGAAAAACGATTATTATATATGAACAAAGATAATATATTATTATTATTATTGATTAATTAATAATTTTGGACAATATAAGTTATCTTTCAGGTCCAAATTAATTACCACTTCAACCGCAAGATATAATGTCATTGTTTTGAATAGATGTAACTCCATGCATAAGTCGTTTTGAATTGTATTCAGTTAGTTAGAGTGGTGGAATTGTCCCATCCTACAATGAAAGTTGGAAAAAATGGCTCAGCTTTTTTACTTCTGTGTTGTGTATGTACAGCCATTGGCCACTTGAACACCGACAAGTGAATTGCCAAACAAAACACTGTGCATGATATCATATTACCTTAAAATGATATCGAAATGCACTATTTAGCATCTTCATTCCTCACCCTATAAATGTACCTAATTATGGTGATGTATCTCACTACTGTCTCTCTATCTATCTGCTTAACCATATTTGTTTTGTTTTGGCCATGGCACTGCATTTCGTGTCCTGCATTTTTGCTTCCAGACCTCCAACTGTTGCAGCAAAGGCTCAACATTCTGAATATTTCAACCCTTCCAACAAATGGAACTTTCTTCCAGAGGAAAGGTCTAGCTTAGAAGTATATAAAACGGTAGGTCAAAATTTCATGTTTTGCTAACCTTCTTGTTTGGAACCTGACAATGATAACCGGATCGATCACACACACAATCATATATATGCCATGCATGAAGGGTTGAAGTGATTATTTAGTTTCCTTTGCAGGGAGATCTGAGCACGAATCTCTCAGAGAAAGTAGAGGTGGTGAAGAATGAAGTTTGGAAAACTGTGGATGAAAGCTCATTCGAAGGTTTGTGCATGATTGATGTAATGCAGCGCTTAAATATTGATTACCATTTCCAAGACGAAATTGAAACATTCCTAGGGAAGCAATATGCGAATTACAGTAGTGTTGGGAGTGGTTATGGTAATCATATTCATGAGATTGCACTTCGATTCAGGCTATCCAGACAACATGGTTACTTTGTGCCCGAAGGTTGGTTCTACTAAACTTTATACTTCCATGTGTCTACATGTTCATCCACTCACTCCTATACTACACTGACACTTATACGCTAAAAGCCACATAAATGTGCGACAAGAAATTATTACCCATATGTATCGATATTTAATGAAAATTTTATTTTCTTCCAAAAGATTTTGAAAATAGTAACACTCGACTAATTAATGAGAAAATTTTCTAATCCTGCAAAACCAAGGGCACAGTTTTTATTCATTTATTCATTTATTTATCTTTTGCTTCTTTCTCCATGCTGCTGAAACAACACATGGTTGCTTTCCCTTTTTAAATTATTTGAAGGCTAAAATGTTTGTTCATTGGAAACATCACAGAAGTGTTTGAAAAGTTCACCAACAAGGAGAGAAAAATCAGGCCAGAACTTAGTAAAAATATCGTGGGGATGGTAGACATGTATGAAGCTTCACAGTTAGCCGTAGCAGGGGAAGATATACTTGCTGAAGCAGAAAAATTCAGTGGCAAGGTCCTAAAGGAAAAGGTAGATTGCATCGACAGTCATGGAGATCAGTTTATAAAGAGAACCTTAGAACACCCTTTTCACAAAAGCTTGCCCTTATTTACCGCTACAAAGTTCTTGGGCGATTTTCATGACAAGAATCTATGGCTAAGTTCCTTTCGAGAGATTGCAAAAATAGATTTCAGTTTGCTACAGTGCTCGTACCATCGAGAGATTGGTCAAATTACGAAGTATGGTGGAAGTTTAATTCAGTTGATGAACTAAGCTATCTTGTTATGATGATCAGTCCTTACAGTTCAATCATTTTTGCAGATGGTGGACCGAGCTTGGCTTAGCCAACGAGTTAGTGTATGCGAGAAACCAACCCCTTAAATGGTACATTTGGTCGTTGGCATGCTTCGCGGATCGTAGTTTCTCAGAGGAAAGGATTGAGCTCACAAAACCAATATCTTTGATATACATAATAGATGACATTTTCGATGTTTATGGGACTCTAGACGAGTTAACTCTGTTCACAGAAGCTGTTTGCAGGTGGGTAAATGAAACCACTTATTCACTATAAAAGTTTTCATAGATCAAATTACAGACAAAGATTAACAAAGAACAATGCAGATGGGATATTACAGCAGTTGAACAACTTCCAGATTACATGAAGACATGTTTCAGTGTCCTCTATAATCTAACAAATGAAATCAGCTCCAAGGTCTTTCAGAAGCACGGCTGGAACCCCATACACTCACTACAAAATGCGGTAAAAGAATAACCACATATGGGTTAATTTTATATTCAACAGTAAACACTTAGTTGACAAAGATTTATGTGAGCTTTTTTCCCTCGAACTTATAAGCACTTACACAGAAATAGACGATGGAGACCAGAAATTTGGTTTATAAATATATATTAAGAATTTTATCATAATTGAACCTTTACATTTTGATAATGATATATAATGTAAAAGTGATGGTGATTTTTGTGCAGTGGAAGAGTTTGTGCAAAGCCTTCCTAGTTGAAGCAAAATGGTTTGGCTCTGGGAAGTTGCCCGGTGCTGAAGAATACTTAAACAATGGAACAGTAAGCTCTGGAGTGCAAATTATGTTGGTTCACACTTTCTTTCTTTTGGGTGAAGGACTAACCAAGGAAAATGTTCAGATCATAGACAGAAATCCTGACATCATTTCTACTCCGGGAACAATTCTTCGACTCTGGGATGACTTGGGAAATGCACAGGTAAACAGATTTTATGTGTTGATAGAGTTAACATATAGGTTGTAAATTATTATTGTGGTATTATATATTAGTCAAATATTATAAATTTGTGGTACCACTGGTATTGTTGTGAAGGATGAGAATCAAAAAGGCAATGATGGATCGTACGTGAATTATCTGATGAATGAAAAGCCAGAGTACACGAGAGAAGTAGCAAGAGAAAGAGTGATGAGTAAGATCAGTGATGCATGGAAGAACCTCAACCAAGAGTGCTTGTTTCATAAACATTTCCATCCAACATTCAATAAGGCTTCACTCAATCTCGCAAGGATTGTACCATTGATGTATAGTTACGACGACGAACAGTCCCTTCCAGAACTTGAGGAGCAATTCAATTCTTTGCTTTATGATAGTTTTCTTTAATTTATAGTAATCCAATGAATCCCTATGTTGGTTTGAAAAAAATAATCTTTGTATTTGTAAAAGAAGAAAGAAATTAAAACCTAAAATAATAAATGTAAAATGGATATAAGTTTGTTGGTTATCAAAATAATATAGTACCCATTTAAATAACATATTCATAAATAGTATCCTGTGTTAAAAGTTTTGATGATAATAATATAACATTGATCTAATTATGTAACATTATAATATTTTTCTACACGTATGATTATACATTTATATTTGTTAATCGCTGAACAACACTTTTACCCGTAAATCATTCAATAATATACTACTGGAATAGTTTATAACATTATAATAAAAGAATTCATTAAGTAAAATAATTAACTGATTTCTTATTCATAAAATCAATCATTAATGATAATTGTATTAATTATTCTAATCAATCGATTCAAACATGTGCATATTAATATACTAAATAATAAAATGACAATTTGTGTGATATATGGACATAATTTATATGAATTACTGATAACACTTACCTAGCTAAAAAGGAAAGCAATATTGTCATTATTTTCCTTTTATATTACGTACAATGTGCCGAAGCTAAATCAATAAAGTTGTTTAAGAGGAATAAAATATTATATCTTCAGAATTATAACAGAAATAATGAAAAGATTGTTCTATCGTAGTCAAATTCTAAACAACTAACTACTAAAATTGTTATCCATGCTCAAGTTTTGATATTCTATATTTTAAGTTTAAGAGTTTGTATAAGTTGAAGTAAGAAACAGTATATTCTTTACCTTGTGAATTAAACAACTTTGTACGGAAGCCTTATTCTATATATCCCTTTTATACGAGAGTTAACCTTTTAGTTTCAAAACTTAGAAACGGTGGAAAATAATATTTAGATCTTTTTAGTCCAAAGGACAGATTAAGAATGGAATAACCAATAATGACTTGTGTATTTGTAATAGTCAAGAATGACTTGTATAATCAGATTGTAACTAACTCTAATAATTGTTTGAAGAAGAAAATGATGTATAAACTACTAAAAATTAAGGATTTTAACTCGCCTATTTAACATCGATTTCGTTGCAATCAAATCACAAAATAGCGTGATAATATTTTTGTAATTATCGTAATCATATATGTCTCAGTTAAAAAAGAACCGAAACATAAAATAACTAAATTCTTTTATATAGGCTTTAGGCAACGATTCTTAATCGAGGTGGTAGAGACTTATTGTCTCAATTAAAAAAATAATCGAGGTAATAACATACGTTTATGTTTAAATTTCGTGAACACATATTTTTAGACAAAAGTCATCTTCTACACCACTGATGTCTTTTGTCTTCGATTTCGTGACCACCATCTTCAACATTTCTTCCAAATTTTCTTTCATTTTTCATTGATTAAGTGCTTAGGAATGATTTTATTTCATTTTGACTGATTGATTTTATGCACAGGTTCTCTTCGAATAAACGCTTTGGGATGTTCATTTCGTTTCTTTCAACCCCAAACTCACGTTGAAGATTAGTTTCATTTTATGTTTGTCATGTTTTTGTATGGTTGTTTATTGGACAACGTTTTGTGTCCAGTTTTTTCTAGACATCGTTTCATGTTTTCTAGTTTTCTTGATAAATAGAAAACAACGTTTTCTGGACAACATTTTGTGTGCAGGTATGCTTATGTGTTTGTTTCTATTTTTCTGGGATTATGTAACATGGTTTATGTGATATGGAATTAGAGCTATCAAAACGGGCCACTCGGCCCGACCTAACCCGACCCACCACGAGTTAGACACTTAGTGGGTCAACCCAACCCGGCTCATTTATTAGCAATCCAAAAAAATTCGAATCAAACCCGACCTACTAAGGGTTGGTGGGTAAACGGGTTGGCTCACTTGCTCATTTAATTCCAATTTTTTTTAAATAAAAAAAATTACACTTTTTATAATTCAAATCTAAACAAATTTCACTCCCAAATTTCACTTGGGTGTTTAATTAATTTTTTCACTTCCAATTAATTCAAATCTAAACTGGAATAATTTTTTCAAGCAAAAAAAATAATAAATATTTTTTATAAAATTAAAATTAAATTTTAATAAAATAAAATTAGGTAGGTGGGTTTAACTTGTTAGCTGAGTTCAACACGGCCCACCACGAGTTCAATATGCATGAGCTAAGTTTAAATGAGACGGGTTGAAATCTGACACGCATAAAAAAATATAATTTTTTCAAACCCAACCTGGTCCAAACCCGTAGTGGGCCGGATTGGCCTGTGCGTTATAACCCATTTTGACAGCTCTATATGGAATGGTTAAAGAAAATATCATTTTTTCTAAAAAAAAACATATTTTAAACAACGGTTCTAATAAAAGCCGATGCAAAAAAGATCTATTGCCTCGGTTCTAGATCCAACCAAGGCAATAAACCCAATTTTTTTTTTTTTTGCTTTACAACTTCGAGTTTTTTGAACCGAAACAAAATTGAAACTTTTTGCCTCAATTTTTGAATTGAGATCAAAAGTCTCAACTTTCTACAACAACTATCATAAAGCCAAAACAACCTACGTAATATCCTTTTGTTGCATTGGTGGCATGTTCAAATATGCCCTCTTTTAAGGCCAAACAAGTTGTCGTATGTTCAGCGTTAGCATAAGTATTCTATGTTGTTAACAAGCTAAAATTCATAAGACTTAAAGAGATTAATATCTCATTGGGTGACAAGAATTTAATATCTTCCTAGAACATGAAATAAATAGAATAATTGTGTACTTTGCTTTAAAGTACAAATGAGAAGAACAATTGTATACTACAATCGAATTTTATCAAGAAAGTTACACATAACCATGGAGTACAGATTGCAACTAGGTTGATGGGGGTAACAAACAACCTGTACTTTGGCAAACATATGTTCAGAAGTCGCTTCTTTGTTTGAAATCAAATTTGATGTGATATAATTCATTCCAAACACACCCTTAAGAAAATTCATTAGCTTAAAGCAGTTTGATACTTGAACCTTAGAAGGAGGACAAATGTTTTGAAATATATGTCACATCTCCATGATTGTTATAAATACTGGACATGTGGAATTTTTTTTTTTCTCGTGGTGTTCTAAATTTATGTAATATATGCACTTTAAGTGCATATGGTTATGTCAATATACATAATCTTTGCTTTTGTCTTAAAGTATAACAATATTTAAATTCATGATGGTCATTGTACATGTAGGGCAGATGATATAAATCCATGATGGTCACAGTATAATTCATGCATCAACACAATACATATAGATATATAAAGCTAAATTATATTTAGGTAAATACATAAATAAAGCTAACTAAGATGAACACAAAGGCACAAACTAATTGTATACAAAAGAAAATAAAATACATATGGAGTATCCAAAAAATGTAACGTAAGATGTTAAGGTTCAAAGATTGGCCTTTTCATTGCCTGACACCCTTAAATAGAGAAAAGGAATAGTAGTTAGACGACAACTAGCAAGCAACAACAACTTCACTAACTGAGATGACAAACGTGCAAACGGTTAGATGAATAACATGCAGAGGGCAGACTGTTAACTCTTTGGCAAGTGTACCAAATCGTCTAAAGTAATAAATCGGTAAGACCGGAAATCGTTTCCCAAGAGACTCGTGCAACTAGACAATCGTATAATTTCTAACTAACCTAGACTAAAGAATGTTTCCATAATTTGAGTTTTAGTGACATTAAAGTAACTACAAAACATAAATGATAAAAGTGATCTTAAGCACTCAAACACTTTGAAATGGAGAGATTAGAAATGCAATGGAATGATATTGTTGGGGGTATGCTTTCACCGACTTCACTCTTATGTAAATAAAATTACTTCCTCTTCATTAGATTGTCAAAGTCAATCTACTAAATTACTCAAACCCCAATCCCTTGGTAGAAAGAGCCTAGACTTCCTTATTAACCTCCAATCCCTTGGAAAACCTAACAATTAGTTCCGCATTAAGAAATGAGATTTTAAGACAACCAAAGGGTCTAGTTCTATCCCTAGATACTATCTCCTTTAGGTGTTTAACCCAAATCCGGATTTACCCAACATTTCCCAATATTAAGCAACCCAAAAATCAAGTTATGAGTAGCAATTTCACAACAAGCATTAAGAGAAGAAATCAAACACTAACAATCAATGAAAGAGGCATCTTTTCATTCAAAACAAAATCATTTACATAATAGTTCAGTGGCTACAACAATCCCCCAACAACTATGAAACTAGCTCTCCATGAATGGAGAGCTTGAGCTTACAAAAAATGGTGGAAATGGAAGAAGAAAGGAGACCCAAGGATGAAGAAGGAGTGTTCCCACAACTCCAAGCTGCCTCCAAGAGCTCCAAAATGAGAGAACACGAGTCTGGGTGCCAAAAGATACAAAGTCCCTCGCATTTTTGGTCTAAAAAGACCTAATTTTTCCACATCAGCATTGCCACCGCTCAGCTGCACCCCAGCTGCAGCCTTCCAGAAAGCTGGGCGCTCAGCTGCACCCCAGCTGCAGCCCAGCTTCAGCCTTCCAGAGAGCAGGGCGCTCAGCTGCACCCCAGCTGCACCCCAGCTACAGCCTTCCAGAGAGCAGGGCGCTCAGCTGCACCCCAGCTGCACCCCAGCTACAGCCTTACAGAGAGCAGGGCGCTCAGCTGCACCCCAGCTTCAGCCTTCCAGAGGAGAATAGGGCTCAGCTGCACCCCAGCTGCACCCCAGCGGCAGCAACAGTCTTTGCTCAATATTTCCTCTTTTACATTCATTCTTGCTTCTGTGGTTCTTCCATTCATCGGTTTGGCCAACAAGCTTTATGTACATGATCTAACAACCAAAAAGTGGGGATTGATGAAGCAATTTTAAATGAATTCAACTAAAGTTGTAGCTACTAAGAAACTTAACAAATTCAGGCATAAAGAAGGTATAAAGCTAAGAAAGAGTTGACATTTTCTCTCAATTCACTACTGAAATCATAGCAAAATATGTCATTATCAACTCCCCCAAACTTAGAACCTTGCTTGTCCTCAAGCAAAAGGGTATCTGACTCTCACACAAAAAATATTTTCACAGACGCAACAGAATCCACAACACTTGCTTGACTTGAAACGACTAGAAAAGTGTAACAGATGAGCCTTCCACAGTGGTGCTCACAATACATTCAATCAGTCAAATGCCGCATTTTAAAAGAGATCAACAATCATGGCAGAATGCTTTACTGAATGATGTAGAACCAATCCTCACCCAAGGTAGTGTTTCACTCTAATGCACTGGTGTATGAAGATGTGTATCTATCACTCAACTATCACAATATCACACAAATCAACTTTGTCATTCGTTTCACCCAAATTAAACACATTCACAAGCAAGTCAACATCACAAGGACTTTCATTGGCTTGTATTGAGGCTGGGCTAAGAAAGAAACATGGTTTTTCTGGATAACAAAGCACCTTGAGCTAAGAGATTACACAATTTCAATCATGCATGTAAGTTTCTCTTTTGCTTCACTTAAGTTGCAACCACTTTCTGACTTATATCCCAACTTTCTTTCATTCAATTCTTTTTCTTTATCTTTTTCTTTCTTCTTTTTCCTCA
>NC_028357.1:34437881-34448697 GCF_000741045.1 Vigna radiata var. radiata
GGAAGGCAATCGACCAAGGCGCGGGCGGAGAGGCGGCGGGGGAGGGTGTCGAGCACATCAACCACGCACAAGTCGGCAATGTCCAAAACTTCCTTGGGAAAAGCTCTCATCCTCGTTGGATTCTCCGTCCAATACAAGGGAAAAAGAGAGGTACCATCATCGGCAAAAAATTCACGCCGGCTACCCTCGGGAATGACTACCTTGAAGAAGGGCTCTTTGAAGTTCTTATACGAGTCAGCATACGTTTTAAATAGCGTCCGGTCAGATACGGACGATAGCGAAACCCAACCTCCTTTGGGATTAGGACGGACATCGAAATAATACAAAAAGGCAGGAACGGTAGGTATAACGCCGGCCGCCATACACATCACTCCAAAAGCTTGAATATTGGCCCAAGAGTTGGGATGAAGCTGGGTAGGGGCTACGTTCAGAGTATGAAGCACACCCATCTGAAAATTGGTAAACGGTACCCGGACGTGAAGGTGTTCAAACAAGGTAGTGTAAACGAAGAAGAAGTCCTCGGGGCTTGATCCTTTCCCATGACAAACGCGTTCGTTCTCATGGCTGGCGGCGATCCTAATCAACCGACCGTCCGCTCCGTCCCGAACCAGGAAGGACCTGTCCACGAAGTCCTGGAGACCCACGCCCGAGAGGCTCGACGGTTGTGTTTTCGCATCGAAACCAGCCCAATCATACCCTGCAACGGGCGGAAAGCCACCGTAAGGCACTAACGGGACGGGATCCACCTGTATACCACCCCGTGTTAAAAAGAGGGGGGTACCGAAGAAGATACGGTCAGCATCAGCGGCGGGTAACTCAGTCCCTGGTGGAATCACCGCCCGACGAGGCACAGTAACCACTCCGGCAGGAGGATACTCTTCGGGGGTAGGAACGTCGAAGCTAGACCCCGTAAAAGACGAACTTCCCGACCGACTGTCTTCACTCTCGCTTGCCACTCCACCGCCACCGCCGCCGCGACCCGACGACTCCAGAGAAGACTCGATATTAACGATGGAATGCATCTTATTACCTGGGGGGAAAACGAATTGGAAGAAAGGAAGCTGGAAAATATGACCAATGGCTGGGGCCATCCCTCATATTTATAGAAAAATTTTTGAAAAACGGTCGCAAATCTCTGCCGTTGAAAATTCTCAGATCGACGCCCCAGATTGAAGGCCGTTACGGTTTCCCAAACGTAACGGCCCACAGAAACACGACACGTGTGTTTTCCCGCCAGAAGGGTGCAGGATCGACTCCCCGACCATGTCAACGGCAACTCCCATAAAACCCCACAGCAACCACGGTTGCCTCGGGCTTGGGGGGCCTATGTACGGTATGGACCGGACTGTGATGAAGAATACACGAGAATTCCTGAACGACCGCCCGGTAACGAAGGCTTAGTTGCCGGGCGGCACATCCAGGGACACGACGTAGATTACTAAAGATAGCGGACCCGGGTGGACGCACGGCGCAAATCAACCAGGGCCGGACATAGTCCGGANGACAGGAACGTCGCGTTATCTTCGCGAAACGTGTATGACTAAGGGCGGTTATAGAACGCCCGGTCGTCGCCAAACCCAGTAAATACGTCACAAACAACCTCGGATTAAGGTAAGTGGGGATTAACTCCCAAAGACCCGCAATTGGGCCTTAATTAGGAATACACTAATTTTTGGCCCATGAGAAAAACTATAAATAAGAGTCAAAGGTAAGAGGTGGTTGGTTACATTGAATGCACATTTATTTCATTCTCTCTTTCTATCTCTAAATTGGGAATTAAAACTAACTTGAGCGTCGGAGTATAATAACAGGAACCCGACCGACCAAGACATAGAACGATCGGTGTGAGAAGAAGGAGAACGGACGATGACGGAGAAAAGCGTGAAGGAGGGACATTTCCTGACCGGAACAAAAGGTATCTTAGGTGGGGATGGAGGTGAATTTGTTTTGGTTCTTCTAGAGAGTTTAAACACGACGAAGACGATGCTGATGAAGATGCAAAGAAGGATAGGAAGAGTGTTCAACTTTGACAACATGGTCTTGGAGTTGATTCATGTGCCATTTCCCTGTTTTCCAGAAATTTAATGACAAAATAACATGACCAGTGTTACTTTGAGACAACAAAATGACAAATTACGTTCATTTGACAAATATTTTGGTTTTTATAATATTTTTTGAAAGAAAAATTTTCTTTTAACAATTATTTTTTAAAATTTTTTTAACAATTATTTTTTATAATGTATGATTGGTCCATTTTATATATTTTTTTAAATTAAATTTAATAATAAAATAATCACACATATATTATAAAAAATTATTAACAAAATTGTTAAAATATATGTTTTTACAAATAATATGCACACCCACGCTGTCATGTAATAAATAACTACAACCACTCCACAATTATTTCAATAATATAACAAATGTATCGGTATTTTGGTCGAAAGAATCCATTAAAGAGAAAGGATGTTCATGATGATGCAAATCTTATCTGGCATACAGTTTTTAAAGATAATCTAAGTTTAAGATTTACTTTTTAATAATTTAAAATATATTTTTAATTAAAAACTGAACTAAATCCCAAGGCGATTAATTCTAAATAGTAGTCATTGTATAATTATAGACTAAATTATTATCAAATATTTTGGATTAAGATTTTTCACTTAGAAGTTGAGCTTTGATTATTCACTATAATTTTTTTATTAGATTAAATATGTTCTTTTTATATTATTATTATCAAAAATTGTGTTTCATTCTTAAATTAAATTATAAAGTACTTCATTCTTGGACTTTATGAGAGAAACATCATTCTTAAGTATACGAAGATTATATTATATTCCATTACAAAACTTCGTTATTCACATAAAAAACATTTCACGTGTCATTTATTTGTAGGAGAGAATATTTTACGTAATTTTTATAAAGTTAAGAAACTAGAATTTAGTTAATAGATGAAACACAAATTTTAATAATATGATTTAACAATGAAAAAAATATATTTTTTATTTTAGTTGTAAGCCATATATATAAACTATTTAGTTCAATGCCAACATTTTTTCTTCTGTTGATTTCTTTTAATTTTGTACAAAATTTTTTGTATTGATTTTGTCAACATTAAAATTTAAAAAAATAAAATTTATAAACATATTACACCATTTGTATTTATATATATATATATATATATATATATATATATATATATATATATATGAGATTCTAGTGTATGGAAGTATAGAAAATTTCGAAAATTGGTTAGAAACTATTCTAAGACATCGAGATTTCGCTCATCCATTAAATTCATCAAATTTGTATGTTTTAGATTAATAGGAGTAGTTAAGCTCTTTTTTTTTCGTTATGATTGGATGTAATGTCCTCAAATTGATATAAATTTTCTATGCAATAAAATATATGAAAATATCATGCATGTGAATTTTGGAATATCATACAATATGAATGTATCTAGTCACTTGGATGGAAAGTGAATTGGAACATAGACTTAGATGGATTTAATGCATATTATATATTAAATGGACTAATGAATTAATATTATAGCATATAAATTTAGAACTTGCTTCTAAAGAATTAGGACTAGTAAGCTTGTAATGTGAATGTGAATAAGATAGAGATAAATTGTACAAAATACTTGTATCATTTTATTCATAAAATCCAATCTTAATGAAACTTTGAATCACGTTGTAATTCTTATAATTTCATAGTTTACAATATATATTTTATTATTATGAATCAAAGTATGACTCATCAAAGTTTTAATTATTGAATGAACATAATTAGATAAACAAACACATCCTTTTAAAAAAATTATATTTGAAACTTTCATTTACTACTTATAACAAATTGATACACTTGTGAAATAATTAACTTACAACGGGTTCAGACACATTGCTCATGTTTATGTCTTGCTTAAGCTCATCAGATTCAAACAAAGTCTGGTCGAACTAATTAAGATGGTTGGCAAGAACATACTCAAGAGTAGCAACTCAAAATTGTATTCTAGGACAACCTCTTCTCCCAAACCCAAACGGAACAAACTGGAAATAATGATCTTTAAAATCAACCTCACTCTTTTCAAACCTCTTTGGCAGGAATTCTTTAGGACTTTCCCAAAACGAAGGATCCCTTAGAATTACCTGAGTATTAATATCTGCCATTGATTATGTAGGAAAATATACTTTCAATTTTACACCAGATATTGTTACTCAAGGAGCCAAAAGAGGAGCGAGTGGATGGAACCTTAGACTTTCTTTCATTGTGAACTTCAGGTAATCCATTCTTTGAGGTCATCTTCTACTACACTTGATTTATGCCATACAACTCTTCTCATTTCTTCTTGTACTTTCTTCATTATGCTTAGGTTTCTTGCAATAGCTCAGTTTAATTTTGGGTTCCATTTGTTTATTGAAGATTTTTTAAAGAATATACTCCTAGTGTTTTCACTATATAGATTAATGTAAAAATAATCATGTGCACTCATCCTAAGTTTTGTCCCTTTAGTTCACTACAAAAATTTAGATTTTTATCGAGGTAATTTTTTTTGTTTTTGACGGTTTTAACCCCTTGAAAGTATGTTACCTAAGATTAGAAAAACCTCTAGAAAAGTTGTGAAAAAACGAAAAGTTGCGTCACTATTAACGGAAGTTTTATCAAAACTGCCGGTATTAGCGGAGGTTTTACCAAAACCGTCGGTATTAGCTGAAGTTTTGCCAAAACCGTTGGTATTAGCAAAAGTTTTGCCAAAACTCCCGTATTAGCAGAGGTTTTGCCAAAACCGCTTGTATTAGCGATGGTTTTGCCAAAACTGCTAGAAATAACCGGAATTTTGCCAAAACCGTAAAAAATGTATACATATATTTTTTAGCTTCTGATTGTAATAAAATGGAATCATGATAAAATTAGTTTTATTAACCATATAAGCAATTAAATAATATTAAATAAAACTGGATATTATATATAAAATAAACTATATTATTTAACATATTAATATCATTATACAACTAATTGTTAATGTATTAAAAAATAAAGATATTCAATTCTAAATTAAAATACTAAAAATATGACTAAGATGTTCATTACATTACTAGAAAGAAATAATGTTTAATTTTGTTTTATTACAGGTTAATAGAATGTGATGAACAAATTACAAAATGAAAACCACAAAACTTCTAGTAGTCGAGTAATGCAGTGATCAGTTCTTTAACCTCGTAAGAAACACTGATGCACACTTATGCTAGTAGAAGCTGGCTGGCCTGGAGTAACATAAGAAACAATCTCAATTCCAGTTAAGCTGCACAAAGCCCTTGACGTATGATGTGAAAATGAAAATAACTTTGCTACAATGTCCTAAAACAAAGAAAGTCTACAATCAAGTAACATTTAAATTTAAATTAATGTACAATTATAAATAACATATTAATAAAAGATAGAAACAATTAACAAGAAAAATATCTCCGAAGATGCTGAATATCAGTGTTAAGAAATCATAAATCAGGTATAAATTAACTATTTGGCAGTAATGATAATCAATGGGTTACATTACATGACATTAACTCAGTAATTCCATCAAAGTATTCGGTAGGTTAAGGTGGGATTTTAATTCCTCTGACAGATAGAGTAGTTGTACATCCTTTTAGTTTCAACCTCATCCTGATGTTTCCAACCAGACAAACCGGGTTGAAAGTCCATAACTTCCTCTAGGGTCAAGTTTTATATGTGGAGAACACTACGGTAGTGCTTAGCAGAAATATAATTTCACAGGTTTGTCTATCAGGGGGACTCTAATCTAATATGAAACAATCACCTCTACATTTGGTTGGCGGTCATTGAGCAATTTGAAATGATCCATTGCAAGGCAAACCACTTTGTTTTCCCTAGATGCTATACGCATCTCATCAAATAAATATATTATCTTGGTGATTATCCAAATGACCTTGATTCTATAGGTGTTGATCAAGAAGGATCTCAAAGTGTTCATTCTATAGATTGAAACTATTGTTTTAAATATTGGATTATTACGATAAAAATATTAGTATCTCCATAGTGATTAGGAAAATATATCTTCAAAATCTTCCTATTTATTTTAGTATATTTTTATTTTCTTATTTTTAAAGAATTTGATTATTACAAATATAAATGATTTAAATGTAATTGGTTTGATTGTTATCAAAAAAAATAATTCTCTATTTCCTTACATAATTAAAGTTGGTATAAAGATCCCAAGAGCCAGGTTTCTGCTGCCCCGTTAACCACTACCACTATCCTTGTTCAAGGTCATTGTTGAGGTTAGTGGTGGGCCAGAATTGTCCAACCCACGTTGGCAATCACAACACTGATAGTTGAGTCATCAACAAAGTTGCCTCATACCATCGCATACTACACCAGTGTCAACATGTGTAGACAATCCGCCTTGCTCTGGCAAAGCCCATTCACCACGGCCCCTTCAAGACAAGGTCGTTGGGACCTCCTAAGCCCATTCCAAGTGAGGGTAAATACCCATTAGGCTTCAATTTGAGTAGATAAAATATTTAGGTTCTTTTGCCAAACATCTTTGTTTTGCTATTTCTTCAACATGTATGCAAGCCTGTAAGAAGGAACTTTATCCTAATAATTGAATAAATGACCAAGTCCTCTAAATTGTATACTTTATCCATGAAAGATAAGAGTACACTCAATACTATTGGCCCTATGTATTTGGATGTTTAGATTCTTGATTTAGGAGCAACTGACCACATGACTAGAGTATCTCCCATGTTCACACTTCCTAGTTTCCGTAATTTGTTGATTCAAACCCAACTAAGAATTGATTCTGTTATTTATCCCATTCTCTTGAATGTACATATTGCACAAACCATTCATGTTACATAAATAAAATTATTCAGATAAAGTATTGAAGTCCTTGAATTCCATTCCAAATAGATGCTATGCTATTACTCCACAAAATCTTACATATTGCACCCTTAACTTTAAATAGTCAACAATCACGAGTCTCTCCAAATTATCCAGGCAACTCCTCACCATAATGGATAAAGGGAACACCTAAATTATTATAAAATGAATAGTGACTAAAAATACAACTTAATAAATTTTAAAATTTCCCCAGAACAGCAACTTGAAATTTGAATTTCCCTTTAGCAACAGACTTATTTAAGTATGCTTAGGATGATTTCACCCAAGACTATTGCTATCCCTTGAAAAAGTTAACACATGGAAGTTGTTAAAAGAGTTTTTATACCTTCAACCATTTAACTGAGAAGTTTCGCCCATAATGTGCAGTTCCAGCATATTTCCAGTTATCCCCAGCAACAGAACCACCAATTCTGGATGTCATCTTCGCACAACCCTGCCAAAACACAGGTAACTTCAGGTTCAGGAAATTGGCCACAGCCACAAAAAAGCCATGAAAGGATTCTTTTTCATTTTATATTTTATAAATGAAAATTCTTAAGGGCTGACAGGAAGTATTCGATGATCACAGTGGATTAAGTAATCTACTAAGTAAACATAATGCAGATTAGAAAATTATAATTGTAAATCATCAGTAAAAGACCAATTAACAAACAATCAATAATATAAAATTAGTTGGGTTAATTCATTTCTTCATGCCTAACTTAGCAAATTTAAGCATCACAACAAAATCAAAGAAAGAGTATCAACTATCTCTCAATTTATCCAACTAATCCATTATGNTTAACTTATCTCCCGTATTTAAATTACAGTTTTACAGGTTAATTGGATACTGATATGGAACTGTTAGAATACAATATGTTCCAAGAAACAAATAATACATAGATAAATAAGAAAAACATGCTAGACAAAGATCAAGGTGATCAAGGTTGATTATATGTCAAAAGAAACTACAAAAACAGGTAATTGTTCAATAGCGAAAGAGCTGTGATTTTTATTGTTGCTTTGTCTGCTAAACAAACTCCTAAAAGTCTTCCAATAAAAAGAAATACCTTTTATATAATGCATGTGATAGAGAAGAGAACTTGATATGCCACTGAAAATTTTAGAGATAAAAAGGCCAAAAGCAGAGCATGATATGCAACAGTCGACTTTTGAAGTTTCTATTAATTAAAATGCAGTACTAGTCTAACCAACAGTGTCATGGAAGTACTTATATTAAGAGGCCGTGTTGAAGATTTAAAACATGGGTGCCAGAAAGATAGTAAAGCTCAATCACCATATTAAATGTGAAATTTTACTAAAATTGATAAGTTATTTCTTAGCCAAGAATTGAGCCTACAGTAAGCCTGTAAAGCTGAATATGTTAATTTCCAGTCAATTGGCTAGAAAATAGATCATGGCCTAAATCCATAAAGTTTAACAGACCTAGCCAAGTGGTGGGCTTAACACAAAACATACCTGGAAATGTCTAGTACGGTTGACTGAGAAAATCAATATCACATTTTCCATAGAGTCAAATGCTTCATTTAGTTTGGATTCATTGCACCTTTGAGTTGCCCATACTCCTTGTTGTACAGATAACTCCAAATTTTCACGATTGCAACTTTTAACAATAAAATACCTATGGTTTTGGTGGGAAAGTATATTAGACCAATTCGCACCAGTGAGAAAATATTGATTCAACTAAAGCAATACTTTATAGGATTAAATACTCAATTTGAAGGTGTTGAATCCCTCATGAACTTATCCATCTTTTAACTTTCAAAGACTATCATAATGTATCAATCTCATTTCGGTAATTGGTGCTTCATTAAAATCATCCATCAGGTAATGCTAATTTAGACTCTAGAAGCAGAGGATGAATACCATAACTTTACTTGAATAACAGAAAATCCTAAAGTAGAAAATAAGTTGAGAAGACTTTGTATAAAAGAATATCAGCCGAAAGCTCAAAATCAGAGTCGAGAACCAAATCCACAAATTAGGGCTTTTGTGTTTGCAAAGGAAATGGAACTGCGTTTTCACAATTTCAGTGACGCGATGCTGCTCGTGGTGAGGTTGTGAACATACATGGTGGCACGATTTTTTGGTTTTTGCAGGTGTTGATTTGTGATTTGTGGTTGATCTGTTCGTAGACTTTGGTAATGATTTAGGGCTTTGCATTTTGATTCCATGGTGGAACAAAGATGACGCTGTCGCAGATCTGACTGCATGATTTGAGAGAAAGTGGTGGATGCTCACGGTGATTGATAGAGGCGCGAGGTAGTGGCTGGAAGGTGAAGAAGATGGAGAACTATCTCTGGTGGTGTGGTTACTGATGGCGTGAAGGAGATGGTGGACAACAAAAATGATGGTAGAAAAGGTGAAGTATCTAAGTGAAGTGGAGAAGAAGAGATACAGTCTAAACGATGGTAATCGAAAATAAGGGACCAAACAAATATTTTACTCTCACCGGGGGTTTCTATTCTAAACCGCAAAATATCACCAGAGGTTTTCGTAGCCACCGGAAAAAACCTCTGGTAAAATATAATATTTTCGTAGTGGTTGCTCCACCATGCTCCACCATGTCTGACTAGCACAGCTTCGTTGAGGAAAATTTTACTCGAAAAACACAACACCAATCAATTTTGAACCAAATCATATAAGACATTAATATTAGGTTTAATAGTATATTCGGAGGTTTATTTCAATTCAGTACTCCAATTTTTGAAGTGATCAATTAGGGATTAATACACCCTTTTAATTTAGGGATTAATACACCCTTTTAATTTAGGGATTTCACCCTTTTATAATTCACCTATGCACTTGAAACGGTGCCACCTTGAAGCGTCAGCGTGCCACATGCTCAAAAACTTTACGGCGTTAACTGCATTTAATAGAAAGACTTTTATTGATTCAAATTAACAAAATTAGGGATCTAATTGATTACTTTCAAAATTGGAGGACTCAATTGAAACAAGCCCCCAAATATAAGGACCTCTGAACCTATTAAACCTTAATATTACTCTTAATTCAAAAACTTAAGGAAGAATGGTTTGAAAATATATTCTTAATTGAGAATGTTTATATAAAAGGAAAATATACCAATGTAAAAAGAATTCGTCTTGAGGCAAAGATTGTTAGAATTTTAGATTTATTAATTTATTGTCTTAAATTTTGGATTGAAAACAATGTCAATTCTTTATATATATATATATATATATATATATATATATATATATATATATATATATATATATATATATATATAAAGTTTCATTAGTGTTATATTCTTTTAATAAACTTTCTTCGTAAACTTAACTTAAAAGACACTTTACTCGGTTTTCATGTTAGTGTTTTTTTATGCTAATTTGACACATGTTCATGAATTTTATTTATAAACAACAGGTGTTAAAGATCCAAGATTATGTGCTTAAACAAACACAGGGCTTCAACCGCCCTTATACTTACTTGTACATGTAATTATTTATTTTAAAAAACAAAATTAATTTTGACTGTTTTCGCAATAACCATATGACTAAGTCCAAAATTGTAAAGTCTGAGAATTTTGTCAAAATGGAAAAGAGACAAGTGGCAATCAAGTAAAAAGGGGGAAAACTATTTAAGAAAAATAATATAAAATAAAATTAGATTTTTATTCTTTTATTTTCACTTAGAAGCTTTCAGCTCCTTTCACGTTTCTCTTCTCTGTGCAAACCCCTCCCAAGTTCTTTTTCCTTTCATTGCAATCTTCCCCTAATTCTACAAAAATTGAACAATAAAATCTTCCTCCTGTAGATACCTAGAACATCTTGGCAACCAAAAGCTTTCATCTCCACCAATTTCATTCCGCTGCTTGGAAAAGGTAAATTGTTCTTCCACCTCCTCGCTGTATAAATTCCAGAACATGCAATCT
>NC_028357.1:34450417-34460850 GCF_000741045.1 Vigna radiata var. radiata
TGTTCTTCCTTGCTTGTTGTATTGTATGTCTCTTTTACTATGTTTAATTGTAATTGACTTGTTTTCATTGAATTCTAGCTTACCCTTGCTTTGTTTGTTGCTTGTTCTTGTTTGTGCTTGTTTTCTTTTGCAATGATCATCCAAATTGGATGTGAGCAGAGGCAGGAGAGGCCCCTCTGGAGCAGATTCTAGACGTTCCAAATGTTCTTGATACTGCTGATGCTGCAGAGTAGTGTAGCTCAGTTCTTTCGTTGTGTATAACTTAGTTTTCTGTACTCTTTTCCCTTTTGAAAGACTCTATGCTGATATGTAGAGCTTATATCATATTTTGGATGACTGTATTATATACACTTCATCTGCTACTACTCCTAACTGCTTTCTATTATTATAATATGTTGCATTCCACTTGATATGTCTTAGGCGTATTTTTGGGATGTTACAAAAATCTAATGTGAAAGATAAGATATGTGAAGCTAAACACGCCAGAAAAATACTTCCTATAGCATTTGAATCCAAGAAAGCGAGTTATTATAATAGTTTCAGTAATGACATAAAAATAAAATCTCATTTAAATATATAGTTGGATGATACTTTCATTTAATTCATCAATAATTTATTTATATTATGTAAAAACTTATAATTTTTCTATTGGTTTCTTCTATGCCTGTTTCACTACTTGCATCAGCATTTAGCATAAATATAAATTTTGGGATGCATACTTGTCCAACATAGGTAAAAGCAGGGCAAGACATGCATAAATATATAGCCACTGCAGGTGCTTGACGCAAGCAATGGATCAACAGAAAACATATACATATCAAAAAATTTATACAAGACCAAAGTATATTTTGGAAAAGTATTTTTGACTTTGATGAACATCAAGCAGAAAACATTTCTCTCCGTTTTAACATTCAAGGTTACACCATGAATTTTATTACACAACAGCTGTCCAAGCAAACACCAAAACATAAAAGAAAGAAGAAGAAATGAAACATTGAAGAGACTATTAAAGGTGGATATGTGAAGGTTTACGTCCACTTCCTAAGGAGAAGGGTATTGGTTGAAGGAGAAGTGGAACCTTCTTGTTGACAGTGATACCATATCTCTCGTTCATGTCAATATCTTGCACAGTTGCATCAGTTTTAGGCACTTTCCAATCGAACCAATAAAGAAGATTAGCAAGTGCATACTCAGCTACACTCATCCCAAATGTAATTCCTGGGCATCCCCTTCTTCCGCCACCAAACGGAATATACAAATCTTGTCCTTTGAAATCTACGTCCTTCTTTTCAAATCTATCAGGAAGAAACTCATCTGGTCTTTCCCAAAGTTCAGGGTCTCTCTGTATGGCCCATGCGTTCAACATTACTCTTGTCTTGGCTGGAATATTGTACCCTCTAAGTTTCACAGCAGAGGTTGTCTCTCTAGGAAGCAAAAGAGGAGCTGGTGGATGCAACCTCAAGGTTTCTTTAATTACACAATTCAAGTAACTCATTTGCTTCACATCATCTTCATCAACTTCTGCTTTATCACCGACCACTCTTCTCACTTCTACCTGAACCTTTTCCATGCTATTTGGATTCCTCATGAGCTCCGCCATAGTCCATTCCAGAGTTGTTGAAGTTGTGTCACTTGCCCCTATAAACATGTCCTGAAATGATGTAAAATTGAAATTAAACCTCATTTTTAGGTCATTAATTATAAGGAACTACCTACCTCACTTTAGTTTTCCTTCAATGTCTAGAAAATGAAATTTAACAAAGAATAAAACTTAGAGTTTCTTAAAGACTAGT
The DNA here is from genome assembly GCF_000741045.1 of Vigna radiata var. radiata. Classification (NCBI taxonomy): domain Eukaryota; kingdom Viridiplantae; phylum Streptophyta; class Magnoliopsida; order Fabales; family Fabaceae; genus Vigna; species Vigna radiata. The sequence goes on from NC_028357.1 coordinate 34,452,211, forward strand.
AAAAGGGTTATGTCAAAGGTGAGGCTCTCATTCTGTTTAGGGAACAATATATGATTAAATTTTATCAAATTAAGAATCCAAAAGAAGAAATTGGGAGAAAAACTAACCATTAGCATTGCTTTGAGAGTATCTTGGGAGAGCTCAAAACCAAGCGAACCGGTCTCTTGAAGTTGAAGAAGAATATACAGGAAGTCTTTCTTTTCGGATTTGATGCCATCCTTCTTCGTCATCTTTTCTTTATGTTCTGCTATTACCTGATCAAAGAAACCATCTAACAAATCAAGAGTAGCCTTAAACTTAGGAATTTGGCCCGTTAAAACATCAACCCAACCCAACGAAGGGAAGAAATCTCCCACACAGAAAGATGTGAATTGAGTCAACAATTTCCTTCCAACGTCCCCAAAGTTGTTACTACCATCGGGAGTATCGTACTTCTGTCCAAGAACACATCTCGACATTATGTTGTTGGTGAGTGCAATCAACAACTCACTCAGGTTCACAGAGGCTGTTTCATTCGCACACGCTTCGCGTATGGCACCCATCATTTCTGCGACTTCTTCAAGGCGGATGAATTGCACCGACCGCACGCTTTTCATGCTCACAAGCTCAAGAACGGTCACCTTCCTCTTCTGTCTCCACTCGTCGCCGTAGGGGGTGAAAGCCACGTCCTTGTAGCCGTAGAGAAAGATTCCCGCGGCGGTGGTTTTTGGCCGGTTCATGAAAACGAGGTCGTGGGTTTTGAATATTTCTCCGGCAACGTCAGCAGATGAAACGATGAGCGTGGGGACCTGCCCCAGCTGTAGCAACATGAGAGGGCCATGCTTGTGAGAGAGGGCTTGCAAGGAACGGTGCGGCAACAGGCCAAGCTGATGAAGATTTCCGATGAAAGGTATCTTAGGTGGGGATGGAGGTGAACTTGTTTTGGTTCTTCTTGATAGTTTAAACACGACGAAGACGATGCTGATGAAGATGCAAAGGAAGGATAGGGAGAGCGTTGAACTTTGACAACATGGTCTTGGAGTTGATTCATGTGCCATTTCCCTGTTTTCCAGATAATTAACAACAAAATGATCTGAACACACATGGTGTCTTGCAATTATTTTCTTGCTAAGAGAGTAAAAAGTCTTTTTAACAAATTTTTTTTTGAAAACAACAAGTACGTGCTAATATATAATTTATCTGTTTCAAATATTTTTTTAAATATAAATTTAAACAAATCAGTAAAATAATGATATATATCCTGTTGTTAAAAAGTTGTTAAAAAAAAGTTGTCAAAATATCATTATCTGCAACAAATAACTACAACCCCTTCACAATTATTTTAATAATATAATATTACATAATAAATTGTGTTTCATCCTAAATTTAATTATAAAATATTTCATTTTTAGACTTTATGAAAGTGACGTAAAACATCATTCTCAATAAACAGTCTACGGAAATTATATTATGTTATAAAACTCCGTTCTTCATATGAAAACATTCTACATGTGATTTGTTGGTTGGTGAAACCCTTTTACATCACTTTCATAAAGTCAAACTAATACTTTATAATTTAATTTATAGATGAAACACAAATTTTTATAATAAATTTAAGAACAAAAAATATATTTTATCATTTTTTTATTCAGTTGTAAGCAAAGAAACCACGGGTCAAAATGTGAAATTAACCCTAATTCAAAATGGGTCACACTTCACGGGTCAACCGGGCTCACTACAAATTCGGACAGGGTTGGGTTAAAAAAATTGTATTTTTTTTATGCGAGTTAGATTTCAACCCAGCTCATACGAGTTGAACCCGTGGTGGACCAGGTTGGCCCATCTACCCATCCACCTAATTTTATTTTATTAAAATTTAATTTTAATTTTATAAAAAAATATTATCAACCCATCCACCTAATTTTATTTTATTAAAATTTAATTTTAATTTTATAAAAATATATTTATTATTTTTTTTTGCTTGATAAAATTGTTTAAGTTTTCTATTTTCAAAATTAATTAAATACCCATGTTGAAAAAAAGTTGAATTATAAAAAGTTTGTAATTTTTTTATTTAAAAAAATTATAATTAAGTGAACCAGTGAGTGAGCTAGTAAGCCAATCTGTTTATCCACTAACCTATGGTAGGTTAGGCGGATTTAATATTTTCTGGCTCACTAATAAATAAGTGAGGTTAAATTAACTCATTAAGTAATCTACTCGTAATAAATCGAACCAGATAACCCGTTTTAACACCTCACGCCCGTGGATTTCAATATTGGCGTGGTTTGCAATTCATTTTGTTGGATATGTTACCACCGTCAAGCATTAAATAGACAGATGATTTTGCAAATTGCAGGTCAAGTAATACATGTACTAAAGAAACCAGACAAGTCTACCGTCTGAAGGACACCAATTCACCATATTCATTACAAGAAATTGAAGACCACGATAACGATAACACGGTAACACCTGACAGAAACAATTTTTTCTTCTACTGCGATCATACCTATATTTAATACAATTTCTTTTTTATCTTTATCAAGAACCTCATCTTCTTCCAACCACGTTTTACTCTTTTACTTTAGTTTTCAGCGCCACTTGGGCTTCAATAAAACTCTTCCCACTATGGAACGCGTGGAATTACGTCACACTTGTCCGATTTTATGATTTGTTATATTTCTTCCTCTAATAAAAACAAACCCTACTATATTATAATCTAAATGATTGAATGGAAGACAACTCAACCTTCTATTATTTTATCTCATAAAGAAATTTTACAATAGAGAGCAAGCAAGATATAAAATACTCACGTGAATCATGCTCCATAAGAAAATAGAACACTGAGAAAGGGCTAATTATTCTTTTCCTTACAGTGAGAAAGTCAAATTCTGTAATGTGTTTAAAGGAGTATGTTTTAGTTATAGTAAATATGTCCTCTTTTAAGCATTTATAATTTCTTACATATAACTTTTCTAAAAATATAACCAATAATTTTACATATTTAAATCATATTTCAATATTTTTATCTTTAAAAGTACAATATATTGAAAACTAATTAAGTTACAATCTTTTACAAGAAAATATCAACTTACCCACAAAAAATCTTATGGATAAAAATAAGATTTATCCACAACAAAATGTAACCTGTCGGCAAAACAAGATTTATTGACGAAAAAGAAAATAAAATCTACAAGTAAAGTAAAATTTATCAACGAAATTTACATGATATTAGGATTTTAATTATTAATAAATATTTTTATCAGTCATTAATTTATTTATTAAATTTGTTAGTAATGCGAAATTTTTATTATAAATGAAATTGCTGATGAAATGAGTTTTCATTTCAACTTTGTCTTGTGATAAAATCTGTTAATAAATCCATTTAAGTTTATCCATAAAATTGTCATTATTGAATGTTTTGAAATTTCATCAATAAATTTGTCAAATTTATTAGTAATTGAATTTTTGAAATGGAAATGGATAAGAAAAAGAAGAAAATACGATAGAAAAGAAAGAAGTAGATGAAGAGAAGAAAGAAGAAGAAAAGACGGTGACAACAACAATAAGGATGATGACAATAACGATGATGACTGTAATAGTGATAATATTAATGTTGACAACAACAACAAATACAATAGAGAAAAAGGAGAAATAAAAGAAGAAAAAAGAAAGAAGAATAAGATAGAAAAAAAATAGAAAGAAGAAGATCAAATCATGATATATTTTTCATGAATTTTATGGAAAAACAAAATAATCAATAATTACTAACAAATATTTATTAAAGATAATGATTGACGAATTTAAATGATCAATAATTATTGACAATATTTTTAATCTATCAATAAAATTTATTAATGGATATTTTATTAATAAATTTTTAACCATTAGTAAGTCATCTATAATTTTGTTTCATCAACAATTTTTTTTGTTGTCAATATATTTTGTTGTGAATATATTTTGTTCATCAATAAATTTAGTTTTTTTTTATTAAAAGTAATATTTTAAAAAAAAGAACTACAAACATAAATATTTGTGAATATGTGTGGATATTGTTGTTAATCTTACAAAGAATACCCTAATCTATGTCTATTTTGCATGTATAAGTCCGTTAGAGATTTAAGACAAGTATTTTGATAGAATAACAGGATAAAGCGGTTATACTTTTATTATATGAAGTGTTCATTCATTTTTCTGTATATAAGTTCTAGTATTTTCCATATAAATTTATGCATAAAAAGTACTTTTTAATAAAACCCAACATTAAAAATTAAATTAAATTATAAACCATACACACAGATATATAGATATAATTTTATTATTCTTGTAAAAAAATATTAAATTAAATGAATTAGGTACCTGTACTTTTTTAAATTTAAATTATTTTTAGTAACAATAATAATAGTACAGTAGTATCAAAATAAAATAATTATAAATTTATAAATAGAATCTAAGAATAAATGGTGGTGCGGGTTGAAATTATGGAAGTACAGAAAGCAATTATTTAAATCAAGTAATTAAGATTACTCTTCACCTATTGCAATATGGCCCAAACCCAATATGGACGAATCGCCTTACTTTAAATTCTTTATTACATACTTTGAACCAAAAAAAATGCATAATTACAAATTATTAAGAGATTAGGATATATTAACAATTTTTCATAACAATTTTTGAATAATAATAATAATAAGATATATGTTATTGTTTTATTGGTCTGTTTAAATTTATTAAACTAATTACAAATTATTAATAAGCGATGTAAATAAATTATCAGAAAAAATTGTTAAAAAACATTTTTTCTTATTTTAGAAAGAAAATAAAATAAAAAAGCCAATTTTTTTATATAAAAAAGTAGTATACAAAGATATCACTATAAATAACGCAATTCCCAAGGTTAACACTCCATTCTTTATCAATTAACTGCACCATACGACTAAAAGGATGAAACTGAGAAAAAAGATGCAGAATTAAATATATATGATAGAATTTCATGTTGGATCCTTTATAAAATTGAATTACTTGGAACAACATTGAGTATTTTTTTCTTCTAGATTTGGTTTGGATATATGAGAAAGTTATTGACTTCTTCATCTAAAACTTCCTTAACTTTCTTTGTTATTCACCTTCATTAGTTGCTAATAGATAAATCTCTTTTTCTTATTAAAAACGTCTATTCTAAGTTTAAACAAATTTAGACTCTGATATGCTAGTGGGTAGTTCCGTAAGTAGATTTTGAAGTGTAGATCTAAACAAACATAAAATATGATATACTATAGTTGACTATTTGTGCTGTCACTTGTTGTTAGAATAGATACTTCTTCTCAATCATATGACGTAGTATTCATTAATAAATTAATTATGATATTTTGATAACTTTTTTTTAACAATTTTTTGATAATAAGATAGTATCATCATTTTATTGGTCTATTTGAATTTATTTTTAAAAAAAATATTTAAAACGGATCTATCACAAACTATCACGTATGCATTATTAAAAAATTATCAAAAAATAGTTGTTAAAGGATTTTTTTTTTTCTGAATAAAACTAACCCTATCAAGTCATCTTTATCTAGGTAACAAACATACCTGATCAAAAATACCATTTTTAAATTTTGAACAATAAGAATAACGTCTGTACACACCAATAAACACACACATGTATATATATATATATAACAAGGTGAAAATAATAAGTTACAACAACAGCAACTTTGAGAACAAAAACATTATTTAGAATGAAAAGGTTGTTGGTGTAACGTGAAGTGGTACTTTCTTTGAGACAACGAGTCCAAATATTTCGGTCATATCTATGTCTTGTGTATCAGTTTCTGGCAACTTCCAATCAAACCAATGAAGAAGATTAGCAAGCATATACTCCATAGAAGCATTGGCAAAGTTAATTCCAGGACATCCTCTTCTCCCAAAACCAAACGGAATAAACTGAAAGTCTTCTTGACCTTTAAAATCAACTTCAATATTTTCAAATCTCTCTGGCTTGAACTCTTCAGGACTTTCCCAGAATTTGGGATCCCTTTGCATTGCCCATGAATTTATATATACCGTTGTTTTTGCCGGAATATCATATCCTTTCAGTTTTACAGCAGACATTGTTACTCGAGGAGCCAAAAGAGGAGCTGGAGGGTGTAATCTTAGAGATTCTTTGATCACGCACTTTAAGTAGTGCATTTTCTTAATGTCACTTTCTTCTACATTTGATTTATCACCTACGACTGCTCTCACTTCTTCTTGTACTTTTTTCATTATGACTGGATTTCTTAAAAGCTCAGACATAGTCCATTCTATCGCCGATGAAGTTGTGTCAGTGCCTCCCACAAACATGTCCTAAAATAATACAAGTTAAATCTTCATGACATCTGTTAACGGTTCATTCATTTCTCAAGGAAGAATGAAACGTTGTCAACTGTAAACTAAAACCTTTTAATATTGTAATAACTTCAAAAAGATACTTTACGTTCTATTTCTCAGTAACTAGAATGACAAAATTAAAGTTAATAATATAACAGTATTATAGCAAATGTTCCTCCAGGAATGTGTTAGAAACAATATCAACGGCAAAACAAAATGAGTTATATTTTCATCTTTGCTTAAGAAAAACTTGTTTACTTCACCAAGTTATTAGAACCTTATAAATGGAAAAAAAGTTTACGCATGAATTGCAGGGATATAAGCTCCATGGTTTAGTAGGCATCTCAATTCCTATTACAAGAAATTATAAAAAAAGTTACGATAATTATTTTTTTCATTTGAAAAATTATAGTTATAGAAAATGATTTTTGAGCGTGAAATATCATTACTAAATGATACCGTTAAAATTGCTTTGATGTCATTTTTGGCGAGGTCGATGCTGAGCTTGTTATCCTCATGAAGTTGGAGGAGGACGTCTAAGAAGACTTTGTTTTTGGAATGTTCACCTTCCGTTTTCACGCTCATTTCTTCTGCAATTACCTCATCAAATAAACTATCCAGTGCTTCAGCAGTGGCCTTGTATTTCTGAATTTTTCCAGTAACAACATCAACCCAACCCAACCAAGGAAAGTAATCTCTCACTGTGAAAGCTGTGAGATGAATCATCACATCCCTTGATAACTCTTTCACTCTCCTGTAACCATCTCCTGCAAACTTCCTCCCAAGAGCACATTTGCACACAATATTGTTTGATGTTGACATAATCATCTCACTTAGATTCACAACGTTTTCACCACTCCAGCTAGCTTCACGTACCTTCTTCACCAACTGCGCAACTTCTTCTTCCCTGATTGCTCCAAATGATTGCACCTTTTTCGTGCTCAGAAGTTCAACCGCACATATTTTTCTTTTCTGTCTCCAGTTTTCTCCATAGAGTGCGAAAGCAAAGTTTGTGCATCCATAGAGTAAGATATTTGCAGCAGTGTTTTGGGGTCGGTCCGAAAAGGCTAGGTCATGTGTTTTGATTATTTCGGTGACCAAATCTACAGATGAAACGACGAGGGTTGGAGTTTGCATCTGTCCCAACTGCAACATCATTATATCTCCATATTTCAGAGAGAGATCTCGAAGAGCTCGATGCGGCAGTGTCCCAAACTGATGCAGATTGCCTATGAATGGGATTTTTGGTGGAGATGTTGGCAGATTCAGATTGGTTTTTGGTTTGGATCTTCTTGCGAGCTTAAAGAATAAGAAAACACTGATGAAAATGGAAAGAGAAAGATAGAAGGTAGAATAGAATACTCTTTCCATTTGCTCACAACGCCATTGTTGAAGAGCCATTTCTTTTTTGTCACATCTGGTAGTGTTAGTCCACCAAAGATTTATAACCAAACATACGTAGCTGCTTGGTCGTTGTTGTTGGATTAATAGAAGAAAAAGAAGCAACGGAAAAATGAAGAAGGAAGACCGTGGAAAATTCCTTAATTCTGGAAAAGGATTATTGTATTCAATATATCTCAGATACATTTATAATGATAAAATTGAAATTGAAAGCATCCACGTAGCAATAGCAGTTTTCAGAAACCACGTAACATTAGCAGTTTCTAGAAACGTGGATAAGGAGAGACTTGCTCCTAAAATAAATTGAAATAAAAGAAGGCAGTTACAAAAAATATAATTTTAACACTCCTCCTTGTTTTTTGAACTGCAAATTCCAATCTTCTCTCTTAAGAATTCAAATTTGTTGATTGGAAGTGGCTTTGTAAACATGTCAGCCAATTGATCTTCAGATTTGCAGTAAACTAAGTTTACTTCTCCATTTTGCTGCATCTCCCTCAAAAAATAGAGCTTGATGTTGAAATGTTTAGTTTTTCCATGACACACGGGATTATTTGCAATTGCAATTGCTGCNTGATTGTCAATATAAACTTCAGTTTTATTCTTCTGCTGAATATGTAAATCACATAAAATCTTCTTCAGCCATAAAACTTGATTTACAGCTGCTGTTGCTGCTATGAATTCAGCCTCTGCAGTGGATTGTGCTACAATCTNTTGCTTCTTTGTACACCATGAGAAAAAACCTGAGCCTAGGCTAAAACAATATCCTGAAGTACTTTTCATATCATCATTGGAACCAGCCCAATCACTATCAGAAAATCCATACAACATGAATTCTTTACACTTCTTAAATTTAACACCATAATCAACAGTGCCTTTTATATATCTCAGTAT
>NC_028357.1:34461875-34533768 GCF_000741045.1 Vigna radiata var. radiata
TAGTGCTTCCTGACAACTAGCAGGTTCACAAATGGCTACATTACATCTTTGATAGATTTCAGTCAATAGCCTTGTGCCCCTAATTGGAGGTTCATCTTCCAATTCATTCTGCAACAACTCTNTGGTTTGCTCTCCAGGATGATTATCTNGTATATTGTGAAAGGATTCAGTTGTGCTTTGTGAATTCTTCCATTCCCATTGTTGTCCTTCATTGAAATGCACATCTCTAGTGATAGTCATCTTTTCGGTTTGAGGATGATAAACTTTGTAGGCTTTCGAAACTNTACTGTATCCCACAAAAATGCCCGGAATTGCCTTTTTGTCAAGTTTATCACGCTTAACCTGAGGAACATGTGCAAAAAAAACACAACCAAATACTTTAAGAAAGGTTAGAGAAGGCTTATATTCATACCAAGCTTCAAATGGAGTTTTGTCTTTCAAGGCTTTAGTTGGAAGCCGATTTTGCAAGTAAACCGCTGTATTACCAGCTTCTGCCCAAAATGTTTTTGGTAGCTCCTTCTCATGTAACATGCATCTAGCCATCTCCATTATCGATCTGTTTCTCCTTTCACTAACCCCATTTTGTTGAGGAGTGTAAGGAGTTGTTAATTGATGCTCAATCCCAACTTCTTCACAGAATTGATTGAATTTAGTTGATGTATATTCCTTCCCATTGTCTGACCTTATAAATTGAATCTTGTAGCCACTTTGAGTTTCTACCATTTTCTTGTATTTCATAAATACTCCAGCCACTTCATGCTTGAATTTCAAGAAAAAAATCCAGCACATTCTTGTAAAATCATCTATGAACAGAACAAAGTAAAGACTACCTTGTAGTGATGGTGTTCTTTGGGGTCCTGCTACATCAGTGTGAATTAGTTGCAACTTTTGAGAGGCTCTCCAAGCTGATTTGGGAAATGTCTTCCTGTTTTGTTTACCAAATTGACAAGCATTACAATTTGGCAAATTATCGGAAAATATTGGTACACCTGTTGACATGTCATTCTTCTTTATTTTTAACATTCTTTCAAGATGACAATGACCAAGTCTCTTATGCCAGAGTTCTGTAGGACTGAANTNAGTGTAATAGGCTGCCTGCTCCTCCTCTGTTGGATCAAATGAGAAGCTTTTANCTCTNATTTTAATTTTTAGAATTTCCCGGCCAGCAATGTCATAAATAAGGCAATGTTGATGTTCAAAGGACACTTTAAATCCCTTTTCCATCAACTGACCTACACTTAGCAAATTTTGATCAATGTCAGGTACATAAAGAACATTTGAGATCGTTATTGTACCTGTGCTCGTTGAAATTACTATGGTTCCTTTTCCTTTTGCAGAAATATAGCTACCATTTCCAATTCTGACTTTCGAGACTTTAGTGGGCTTCAAGTCCTTGAATAGAGTTTTGTCATATGTCATATGGTTGGTACACCCACTGTCAACNAGCCAGCATTCTGAGTTGCCCCTTGCTGAAAAACATGCTGCAGTAAAAATGTGATCTTCTTCGTCTTGCTCAACAACTTGGGCATTGGCTTCATGTTGTTGAAGTTTGCTTCTACAAATGACANCTTCATGGCCAAGCTGATTGCATTTACTGCACTTCGCTTCTGGTCTTTTCCAACATCTAAATGGTGGATGTCCCATTTTTCCGCAATGCTTACAAGGTGGATAATTTTTCTTTTTATCCTAGCCTTTGTTTGTAATATCTTCACTGCTTGTTGGCTGAAATTTCTTGAAGCTTTTCTTCTTACTGGTTCCAGCAACTTGATGCTTTACTGGTAAAGCATCTTCAACCACATGTTCTTGCCTCATAAGCCTCCGTTGCTCTTGGGCCTGCAAAGCATGTAACACTTCCGCCAAAGTAATCTTGGACAGATTCTTTGTGTTTTCCAATGAGGCAATAGACGCTTAGTACCTTTCTGGCACTGTCACAAGGATTTTCTCGACGATTCTGGAGTCCGCAAAGTCACTGTCCAACAACTTTATTTTGTTGGCAATGCCCAATAACGTGTTTGAGTACTCCTTGATTGTCTCTGACTCTTTCATCCTTTGCATCTCAAATTCCCTCCTTAGATTCAACACTTGCATGCTTTTTATTCTGTCATCTCCTTCATATTCTTCCTTCAAAAAATCCCAAATTTTTTTTGGTGATTTAAGAGTTATGATTCTGGTGAAGATCAATTTTGTAACACCAGAAAACAAGGATGACTTTGCCTTTGCCTTCTTTGTTTTTTGTTCCTTATGATTTTTGATTTGAGCCAAGGTAGGGTTCTCTGGCAGCGGTTGAACAGTGTAATCCTCTTCCACAGCTTCCCACAAATCCAGTCCCTCTAGATAGGACTGCATTTTTACTGCCCACATTTCATAGTCTTCCCCGTTAAAGATGGGAAGTGTTACTGGAAAGGAAGTTGACTCTCCTTCCATTCTACAGGTCCCTTAAGAAAAATATGCTCTGATACCAATTTGTTGGATTAATAGAAGAAAAAGAAGCAACGGGAAAATGAAGAAGGAAGACGGTGGAGAATTCCTTAATTCTGGAAAAGGATTATTTTATTTAATATATCCCAGATACATTTATAATGATAAAATTGAAAGCATCTACGTAGCAATAACAGTTTTCAGAAACCACGCAGTAGCAGTTTCTAGAAACGTGGATAAGGAGAGCTCCTAAAGTGTAGCAACTAATAAATTAAAATAAATTGAAATAAAAGAAGACAGTTACAAAAAATATAATTTTAACAGTTGTTTGTTTTACTGTTCTTCGTTACCTTAATTTTATGTTTTACTCTTCCTTTTAATTAAATTCCCTTCTTATGCTTTCTTAGAAGCCTTGGCTTCGAAATAAATAAATAAATATATATATATATATATATATATANAAATAAATAAATAAATATATATATATATATATATATATATATATATATATATATATATATATATATATATTTTCCTATTACATCATAATCAATCATTTATAGTCTACCTTATTATACTTCGTAGGTGGTTAATCACTCCAGTGTTTCAAATAAAAAAATTTAACGTTAATTTCAGACTCAATTATTTTGTGTCCAACTTAAACGAAAATAAAATATCTCTCGTTGTGGTAAGACTCAATAACAATTGAGTTGATAAAAGTGTGTTAAGATAAATAAATGAGACAAATATATCATATTGTAATAGAAACAAAATTAGCGGTTAGAAATTCAAATATAAATTAAAAATTATCACAAAAATGAATAATTTAAGTAAAACAAACAACGACGTATTGACATTAAAATTTTATATTGGGAATGATGTTATGTCTCTCTTATATGAATAACTATAGTTAATGTCTTCCGTTCACACCAACAAAAGATTTTCAACAAAAGTAACGTGTGATGTAATACGATATAAAATAATTAAATTTATTGAATAAGGGTATAAAAATATTTATATTAGCTGTATAAATAAATTAAGTTCTTTATTCTTACATAAATTTGAAGATTTAGTTTTATATGCTTAAAATATTTGTGTCACTTTACTTGAATTGCATACATTTAGTGGCAGACTTTTCTAGGATTGAACGGTTTGTACATGCCCTTTGCAGAATAAAATATAGAAAAATATTCTTTGACACATAAATTTTTTACATTCATTTGATATTATTTTCTTTATTTTGTATTCTTTTTTTTCTTAAAAAATACAAAAATTATACTTTTATGATCATTTTATCCTTGTAGTGTGTTAAATGAATATAAAAGTGTGTCATAGTATCACTACTCTAAAATATAAGTGCACATTTAATATTATTGTTTGAGTAATGATTCTTTGACACACCTAAATTTTTTACATCTATTTGATATTATCCTTACTTTTTACTCTTTTTTCTTGAAATAATACAAAAATTTATACTTTTATGACTATTTTATCCTTGTAATATGTGTAAAATGAATATAATTAATGTTTATAATACTATTACTCTTGTTTTATATATATATTTATGTTGTTCTGATTTTTGTCAATTTTTAATTTTTTATTTTGATTGATCATGTGTTTTTATATTTTCAGTTCATTGGATTGATTTTTGTTATATTTTATATAGTTGAACGTTGATTCCATCTCATATTTTATTTTATTTGATGACAAGTATTATAAATATTTGAAATAATCTCCATTCCCTTTGAATCCACCACTGCATATATCCGTGAGTGACTAGATCTAATAATAACATAATCAAATGAAAAGAGTAATAGAACCACTGCGACAGCTACTTTGGCACTTCTGGTGTTAGAAAAATGATTATGAATGGTGAGCCAACACGTGAATTTGTAGAACTGCGTAGCTTTCATTTCACTATTTTATTATATATCATCGTCATTAATTTGATTTGTAGGGTTATGTTCTGATTGTAGTTACCAAGCCAGAATTTTGTCTGTATAGGCAACGTTTGAAGATTTACAGTGGACAATAATTTCTTTTCTATGTATGATATATTTCCTATACTTTACACTAATCCGTTGGGTACAGGTTACTATGATTACGTAAATATGCCCTAACTTGATTTATATTGCTTCCTTTTTTTTAATAAATATCTTTTAATTCATAGGACTTTAAGCTTTCCACTTTTATAGGCTTTGAATTTAAGATCTATTTCACATCAAATGAATAATAACATATTACTTTCTTTGCTTAAGTGACCAACAAAACACAACATCATGATCAATGCTTTATGTAATTAACATTTTAATGAAGACTTTGTTTTTCGGATAGAGACTATGTAGGCGGTGGCATTGTCCTTTGGTAGCTTGCTAGGGCTGGATTGGACAAAATCCCAAAGTCACCAACAAGTTATTGCACTCCAACAAGTCTTACCTAAAACAATTATTGGATTACTATTATTTTTATTTTTAAATATTATCACCAAGATTTTTTTAATGGTTTAAATGTACTTTTTAATCTTATATTTGAAATTAATTTTTTATTTATTTTAAATCTTAATACGTTTTTCCAAACTTGAAAAAAATATTAGTCATTTAATTTAATATTATTAATTCTATAAAGAATTATATTTATTTATTATTAAAATTTGAAGACGAGATTATATCAAATTATAAAACAAAAATAAATTTCATATTCATGTCAAAGTTTGAGAATTAAAAATATGTTTAACTTTTTAATTAGCAAATAACATTACACAAGGTTCCCTCCCAAATAAACAAGGCTCGTCTCCCAAATAAAACAATATCCTGACTGACCAAAATAAAATAATATTCCGACTAAAGATAATTTGCAATAAGACTTTAAATTTTAGTGTGTGTGTGCATATATATATATATATATATAACATATAGAAAATATATAAATATAATATAGAGAATAAAATGTTCATTTATTTTTATTTTATTAAAAAATTATGACTTTTTTGTCTTTAAATTTTCTCTAGAGTAGATAAATTAGTTATATTATACAAGAGAATATAAACTCAAGTGGATAGCAATAAATATTTAGTTAAGCTTTTGTGTTTTTCTTATATTAAGAAATTTCCTTTTTTTCTTTCTTTTTTTAATTATTAAAAGAATTATAATATATTAAATTATTAGATATAAAGATGTTTATTGGGTTGGGTTATTTAATAATTCAATTTTATTCAACTTAATGCAATTATATTAAGTTAAGTTTAATTTTTAATTGAATCAAATTCGATTCAAACCAAACTAACTCATTCTTAGGAGAGTTGGATGATTGTTTAATTTGGGCAACTCAAGACTCACCCTTAGATTTACTCTTACATTCTGTTATTGATAAATTGTATTATATTTTTCTTATATGTTTTGAATTAGATTGCACAAACCTATGACTTCACTTATTGGATTAATTTTAGCAAAAACTAAATTATTCAAAATGTTGATCTAATTGACTCAACCCAATTTAACTTCCTCAATAATTAAATTAGGTGGATGGAATTTAAGATAAAAAAATATGTATAAATCGAACCATTTATTTGTTTTATTTGTAATTGAGCATTAATATGTTTAAACCAAATTTAAAAATTAAAATGTTGGTTATTTGTATAATAGTAGTCATTGATATAATTTTGAAAATTAATTAAATTTGAGTATTTTATTTATAGGAACTAAATTATATTAAATTGTACATGCTAATAAATTATGAGAACTTTCATTTTAGATAAAAGACTTCGTTTGTACATACTAATGAATTATGGAAAAAGTTTTTCTAAAACGTAGGGTCTCACCTTCAATTACAAAAATAGAATTACATTACATGATTCACGTAGTTTATAATGTACATAATTATTGATCGAAGTTGGATAAATGCAATTTTAGATTAGCTCAGAGCATAAAAAGAAAGTTGATGAGTTATTGCTTACTCAACAAAATAGAAAACCTGTCAGTAAGACATATCATTTCATATGTTTGTTGTCTGAATGAGATGCATGATGCCCTTTGGGAGATAAGTGATTACATATTTATCTTTGTTATTATCAACAATTATACAATATTCACATTACACAGAGAAATATTAGATATTCCAATTATGTCAAAAAGCAAATGCTTTTAAAGAAGAGATGACAAACATTTAGAAAAAAATTATATGTGATGTTGGTGAAGAACATTGTCAAAGAATATATGTATGACTCTTTCAAGTATAATTTGGAGCAACAACTGAATATAGAATACAATAATTTTACAAAGTTGTAGCGTCTTTAAGATTATTGAATTTATGGTTAAAAATGTTTTTAGTCTTTAAACTTCAACACATAATTGGAGTTCGTCCATGTCTCAAACTTTGATATAGTTTGGTACTCAAGCTTTAAACATAAATAGATATAGTTCTCTTAACCTAATTGCAATAAATGTTGTTGACGTGTTAAACGTACATTTCATACTAGCGTTTAAGGTATTTACACCATTTGACACGTTTTGACTCAAATGTTTACCTGGAACGTCGTTTAACACCTAAAACAATTTTAATGTCATTAGTTAAGATGGCTAAATTCATTTATTTTTAAAGTTAAGAAAGCAAAATGTATCAAAGTTTGGACAGTAACAAATTTCAGTTTTTCATCCAAGTTTAAAGATTAAAATCATATTTAACCAAAAAGTGTATATTGAATCAGAACTTGTTTAGCACACTTTCTTAATAGAATCTTGATGTATATAAACCCAAATTGATCCTTGATTATTCAACAAACTTTTTGGATGCTCCTGTAATCAAAACTCAATGAAACAGTTAGTTATGAAATTGATTGCAATTCAATTGTTTTTGAAACAACACACAAGACAATTATTCATAGGAATTTATGAATCTTGACATAATATAATTACAAAATCTTATGTAATCTGTTAAGCTTTTCCTTATGTTTTAACATATTCTCTCAAGTTTGCTTCTGTTTTGATTTAACAGATTATACAACGTACATACAATTGATTATATAATTCTCATTAGCCGGTAATAAGTTCATTTGACCGTTAAAACAGTTTAGGCTATTAAATGAAATTGATTTTGACATATGAAACATACTTAATCGATTATGAAACTTATGTAATCAATTATGTCAACACTTAAGCAAATTTTCAAATCAATTTTTATTCTAATAAACAGATCAGTATACTAAACATATATTGACATAGCTTCCTGTTTTAATCGATTATACAATTTATATAATTGATTATTATGCAACTATTTGCCCATGTTAAGCATACAAGTGATATGGAGAAATCTAACAGATTATATACATTGTTAAATTGATTATTTATACCAGAAATGATCTATTCAATATGTTTAATGCATGATTCATTTACAAAAAATGAATGCATATATAAAGCACAATCATAATGATGATAAAACAATTGTTATGTCATTTGTTGTACAAGAAACTATAAAATCATTCTTTTGTTCATCATCAAAAATATAGATATAAAGGGTAGGTTTAGCTCCCCCTATCAACAATGTTAACCACGACGTTCGGTTGTTTTTTTACTAAAACGATAACAAGGTAAGCGATATGCAACATCTTTTAACACCTAATACTATAACCATGAAGGAAATAAGCTAAACCAAATGTATTGAAATATTCTTATATGATCATCTTTAGTAAACCATGGATAATTTTCTAGATGCAATTGATATGGACTCCATTTTAGTTAAGTCATTCCTACCTAATCAATTTGATTTGGTGGGTATTGCCAAATTTGATGACGCTTTTTCAAATCACGTTCTAAAAAATTTTCAAATTCATTATATATATCTCTATGACCTTTAGAGAGTTTATTTTCACTTTCTTAAATTTTTGGATTTTCATGAAATTTATCAAGTTTGGTTGACATATGCATTTTTTCATCTTCATCACAAGCATTCCTCTTAAAAAAAACCAATTCTTTTACTCTTTATCATAACTTTTCTAATATAAATTTATCACCTCACACCTATTTAAAAAGAGATAAATTTATAACCGTCCAATGGTACACGGCATACATGTCTTTTCTTTCATGCAATTAGAGAATTTCTCAACATCCCAAATTAAATCCCAAAACCAAGACTAATATTTCAAGAAGATTAACAACATTTAAATGATTAGATTCTCTTATCTTAAAGAAAATTTCTAATATTGCTTTTCTCTTACATACTTTCAAAGCCTAAAATAACTCTATTCACACAAGGAAGAGTTCAATCAACTATTAGAACATGATTTTATGATATCTAAAAATAGAGATATACTTATAACATAGAAAAATCACATACAAGAGAAAATGAAATTGCTATTTTGTTTTGAAAAGGATAAGAAATTGATGGTGAAAATTGAGATAAAGAGGAGGTGAGAAAGAGAAATGAAAGAAATAAGAAAAATAAATTGCATAGGGGAGAGGGGATTGGCTGTGCATGGTTTTACAAGTTTCTAAAAAGAAATAAAAAACTTTTCTAATAAGTAATATATAATATATAAATATGATTTTAATATATATATATATATATATATATATATATATATATATATATATATATATATGTATAATAAAATGAGAAAACTTTGATAGTTGTAAATTCCCCTTCATAACCAACATCCGTAATTGTTTATATTGACACACAATTACCTTTCAAATAATGTTGACATCAATTTACGAGAAAAAAACACATTTAATTCTTTTAAACAAAATAAAAACTAAAGAATAAAAACTCACATTAAATCAATTCTACAAATAATGGGATGAAAATACTAAGTCTAATATTTATATAACAACATATATACTTATCCAACTAGTACAACAAGTATAGATAGGGTGTCGTCACAATATAACAAAAAGAGAACATATAGTAGAACTTGACTTAAGATGAAAAGGCTTTTGGTTTGAGGAGAAGTGGTAGTTTCTTTGAGACAACAAGTCCAAATATCTCGCTCATGTCTATATCAAGTGTGCCAGTATCAGTTTCAGGCAACTTCCAGTCGAACCAATAAAGAAGATTAGCAAGCACATACTCAATTGAACTAATTGCAAAACTCATTCCAGGACATCCTCTTCTTCCAAAACCAAATGGAATAAAGTGAAAGTTTTCTTGATTTTTGAAATCAAAATCACTGTTTTCAAATCTCTCTGGCAAAAACTCTTGAGGACGATCCCAAAGTTTAGGATCCATTTGCATTGCCCATGCATTGATATATACCGTTGTTTTTGCAGGAATATCGTATCCATTTAGTTTAACATCAGACATTGTTACTCGAGGAGCCAAAAGAGGAGTTGGAGGGTGCAACCTTATAGTTTCTTTAACTACACATTTTAGAAATCGCATTTCATTCACATCATTCTCTTCCACCTTTGATTTATCACCTACTACTCTCCTCACTTCTTCTTGCACTTTATTCATTGTGCTTGGGTTCCTCATAAGTTCTGACATGGCCCATTCTAATGTGGCTGCAGTTGTGTCGGTACCTCCCAGAAACATGTCCTAAAAAATTAACAATTTAAATTTGAATAATAATAGCATGATATACTTTTACATTCAATTGACACATAATACAAGAGTAAAATAGTCTAAAAAGTGTAAAATTTTATGGAAAATAATATTTTGACACCAATTTTTTGACATCATTTTGACATTGCACATGTATCAATGTGGTTGGACGATTTTAAATTAAAAAAAAAAATTGGTTTTTTTCTTTCAAATATGCTCTTGTCTCAGCTTTTTTTAATTTGAAATCGTCCAACCACTTTTGACAGTGTGCAGTGTCAAAATAGTGTCAAAAATTGATGTCAAAATATCATTTTCCAAATTTTATAGTTTTTCAAGAAAAAAAAATAAAAAATAAGTAAAAATAATGTTGAATATAAAATATTTAGGTGTATTAGATAATCATTTATCTTTAAATTTTCATTGAACTTAACAATGACAACAATATAAAATTTTCAATTGTAAACGAAGCCTTCCATATGTATTCGCCTGGTGAACAACTATCAAGATATGGATAATCAATAAAAGCTGAATGCTATTATATGACCAAGACATTAAAAGTTGACAAAGACAATATAAGTGACAGAAAATGGACTGATCTGTACATATCAACTGCCACAAGCGATGCAGTCCACGAAAAATAAACACGTTGGTGGTGACCATATTTATTACATGAACATAAAACTATCTAATCTATATAGACATAAGCAGAATATACTTAAATATATTATTATTATAATATGGTTCTCAAAGGTTTATTTTAATTTTAAAATGTTATTTTATATATATTACGTGCCATATATATACGTGTAACTGTGAGCTAGAGCTACGGAAAAAAATTACGAGTGAGTATAAGATGGGACTAAAAAGATACCGTTATCAGTGATTTGATGTCATTTTTGGTGAACTCGTATCCCAGCGTGTTATCCTCGTGATGGTTGAGGAGAATATCCAAGAAATCTTTCATTTTGGAGTGCTCACCTTCTCTTCTCGTCCTCAAACGTTCTGCAATTGCTTCCTCAAATAAAGCATCCATTGCTGCAGCTGTGGCCTTGTATTTCTGAATTTTTCCAGTAACAACATCAACCCAACCCAGCCAAGGGAAGTAATCTCTAACAGTGAAAGCTGCAATATGAATCATGGCTTCCCTTGCCAACACTTTCACTCTGCTGTAACCATCTCCTGCAAACTTCCTTCCAAGAGCACATTTACACACGATACTATTTGTTGTTGACATAATCATCTCACTCAGATTCACGTAACTGACATCGTTCGTGCTTGCTTCACGTAACTTTTTCACCAACTCCCCAGCTTCTTCTTCTCTGATGACTCGAAATGATTGCACCCTTTTGGTGGTCAAAAGTTCAAGAACACATATTTTTCTTTTCAGTCTCCAGTTTTCTCCATAGAGTGAGAAGCCAACATCTGTGCATCCATAGAGTAAGATTTTAGAGGAAGTGTTTTGGGGTCGGTCCGAAAAGGCTAGGTCATGTGCTTTGGTTATTTCGGTGACCAAATCTACAGATGAAACGACGAGGGTTGGAGTTTGCATCTGTCCCAACTGCAACATCATTATATCTCCATATTTTAGAGAGAGATCTCGAAGAGCTCGATGTGGCAGTGTCCCAAACTGATGCAGATTGCCTATGAATGGGAGCTTTGGGGGAGATGGTGGCAGATTCAGATTGGTTTTGGGTTTGGATCTTCTTGCGAGCTTAAAGAATAACAGAACACCGATGAAGAAGGAAAGAGCAAGATAGAAGGTAGAAGAGAATGCTTCTTCCATTTGCTCAAAAGTCCTCTGTTTAAGAGCCATTTATTTTTTTCGACCAACATACACTTATTAGACTACATTTATAAGCATACATAACATGGCTTTCGACTAATGCAAACTTTAAATATTATTAACATTTATTACCTATTATTATTTGTATTTTTTTATTATTTGTCTACCCAGACATCAGTGAATAAGAGGATGATATATAAAACAAATTATTTATAAATGATAACAGAAAACAAAAATGACAAATAAAATATATTTTTATAGACTAAAAGTTTGTAAATAAAGTAAACAATACATTTGAATTTATGTGTAATCAAGTTTATGTAAAAGTTTAGGTTTCATTTTTATTTTTTCAAATATTTATGTATATGCATATGGGAGGGGTGAAGGTGAAGGTCTCACGCAAGCGAACACAGCCTTAATTTTCTTAGAATAATTCTTTTAGTAGTGATAAGATCCGAAAGTTGAAATTTGTCTGTGTGGCCAATGTTTGCACTTGGATTGAGATCGATAGATGATTCTAGACCCTTATCGATAAAATAATATCTTTTAAAACAATTCTTACATACATATACTTTGCCTTTTTTTATAAATAAAAATAATAAAATATTTCCTTATGAAAAATTCACCCAATAATTTTATTAATAGGTTTTTTACAAATATAGTGGTGAAATAGACAGAAAATTATCAAGATAATGTACATAATCAATGGTGTAAAGAATGTTCAACAGATTCATAATACAAATAAGAAAAGCTCGTAACTTGATTGAAAGACGCAGTAGACGTGCCTTGAGTGAAAGATGCAGTAGACATACCTTTTGAGGAGAAGTTGCAGCGAAGGAACACCAAGCGAAAGAAAACCAAGCCAAATGAAAAAGGTAACACAAAAAAAATAGAAGGAGATCCATGTTATTTAGTGGAGGTTTTTTTTTTCGATTTACGGGGTTTTTTACCCTCTGCAAAGTAATTTCAGAAGATTTTTCAAACTGTCGCAGTTTGAGTCGCTACAATCTATCTGTGGGGGTTTTCTACAACTCCTAGTATTATATTCAATTTGCAAAGGTTTTTTTGTGGATGATGAAAACCTCCTCTATTACTAGCTATTATTTTGTGGAAGTTTTTAACCTCTTTTATTTTCAACTATTTGATTACAAAAAATACCTATATTTGTTACACTAAATTTTGAGATTAATATATGCTATTAAATTTGAAACTTATACCGTAGAAGTTGTAGCCTTCCTCATTTGTATTATTTAGTTTGAGGTTTATTACTTTATTTTGCTAGCATTATTTATTTTATGTCAACATTTGAGGTGTTTATATTTTTGGGTCAAAAATATTTATTTGTAACAATATTAAATCATATTAATGTCACAAAAGATATCACAAATTCATATAATTCCATTGCCAAATGGTCATAGTAACATAAATAAAAATTAAAATAAAATTCATCCTTACAACTTAATCAATAAGTACTCAAAATTCATAATAAACTAGATATAATTATATATATCCTAAAAAAATATCATAAGTTCCCTAAATGTTACTTCCGTCAGATGATTGTCTTGTATCCAAAGGAGACTTAAACTCATTTGTATCACCAACTTGCTAAAATAATAAAAAATAATAATAAAATAAACAATGATATATTATCATAATCATGAAAATTCAGAATTTCCTAGGAAATGGAATGTAGGAATATCAAGAAATATGGCTAGTGGGCAAGAGCCATGGCAAATTTAGAAAGATTATTCAATGAGCTCTTGGAAGGATTATTCAATGAACAATTTAGAAGACAGATGTAGGATTATTCAACTGGCTTTTAGGTCATGTTGAAGGATTATTCAATGAACAATTTAGAAGACTTTATGATTATGGTCATGAGCTCCTGAAAACAAATCCAGGTACGACAATACAAATTAAAGTTGATAACAGTAATGGTAAGGTCATATTCCAAAGATTTTATGCATGCTTGAAGGCATGCAAGGATAGCTTTGTTTGTTGTAGACCTATTATTGGGTTGGATGGATGCTTTTTGAAAGGCAAGTATGGAGGGGGGTTACTAACAGCAGTGGGAAGAGATGGAAACGACCAAATGTTGCCCATAGCATATGTTGTTGTTGAGGAAGAAAACAAAGAGTCCTGGACTTGGTTCTTGGAGCTTCTAATTGAGGACCTTGGTGGGAAAGTTGTCTGTGCAGGAATCACATTTATTTCAGACCAACAAAAGGTCAGTCAATGATCAATTTCTTCTACATATAACTTAATATCTTCATTACACAATACATTGTATATGTAACTCAATATGTTGAACATGTCAAGGTTTTTTGAAAGCTTTTCAAGATCTTCTACCTTGGGTAGAACAAATATTTTGTGTTAGGCATTTATATTCAAATTTCAGAAAAACATTTCCTGAAAAAAAACCTTAAACGTCTCATGTGGAGGGCAGCAATAGCCACACATCCACAACAATGGGAAGCTGAAATGAGGAATATTAAAGACATAAATGTAGACGCCTTTAAATACTTGCTTGTCATTCCACCTAGGTATGTATCTCAGTTCTTATAATTATTTGATATACTCATAGTTCATATTTAAATACTTGACAAGTTATATTTACTTATGCCAGGTTTTGGTCTAGATCTAGATTCACCTCTAGATCACAATGTGACACTCTTGTGAACACCATGTGTGAGGTCTTTAATAGTGTGCTAGTTGGTAGTAGGTCTAAGCCTATTATTAGCATGTTAGAAGACATTAGGGTTTACATTATGAAGAGATGGGCTGCCAACAGGACAAAGATGACATCATATCAAGCTTCAGTCTGCCCTAAGGTTTGGAACAAATTTGAGAAGGAGTCATGGTTAAGTAGATATTGGTTACCAAGGTAACTTTAATAAACTCTATGTTCTCAATTGTGTGTTAAATTGAGCCAGCTAAGTAGGCATGGTTAAGTAGGCATTTATATTGATCCAGCTAACTTTGTTCTCAATTGTGTGTTAAATACAAGTGGTCAAGAGAAAAATTATTTGAAGTGAAACATATTTCACAATTTGGCCAGCAATTTGTTGTGAATGTTGACACCATAGACTACACATGTGGGAAATGGACAATTACTGGCATTCCTTGTACTCATGCCATAACTACAATGAAATTCTTGAATATAAATGCAGAAGATTACATTGGGCACTGGTTTAGGAAGTCTACCTATGAAGAGACTTACAACACCATTATTAACCCTATCAATGGTCAACATATCTGGGATGTTACACCCTATTCAGATATATTACCACTAAAGAAGAGGACAATGCCAGGAAGGCCCAAGAAGAAACGAAGACTGGAGGAATGGTAGTTGAAGAAGAATGACAGTGAATTAAGAAAGGGTGGTCAAAGAAAAAGATGTGCCATCTGCAAAGAACTTGGACACAACAAAAAAGGTTGTCCACAAAGACCTATTGCCCAATCTGCTGAACAAACAGAAGTCACCCAAGCTTCAGCAACAGATGTTCCAATAACTCAACAATCCACTATGCTTGGTATTGAACGTGGTCCTCAACAACCAGAACCCACTGTGCTTGGTACTGACCTTGGTCCTCAACAACCAGAACCAATTGTGCTTGGTACTGACCTTGGTCCTCAACAACCAGAACCCAGCCAACCTTCAGCAACACAAGTTCCTATTACTCACGAAACAACTATGCCTATATCTCATGAATGATCTGATGTAGTACACTTAATTATATTTTGTAGCAATTGTTTGCACTATTATTTTGAAGACACTTTGTTATAATGTAATCTTAATGTATTTTGGATATGAATGTTGATGTATTTTGGATATCATTTTGAACATATTCAGTTATGATGTAAGACAATGATTTTGGTTATGACGAAGTGATTATTGCCCACTTTCCTTATCAGTCCTGATCTTTATTGCTCATTGACTTATCATGTTTGTTTTCCACTTAAATTACAAATATAATTAAAACAAATTAAATAAGAGACAACATCACTGTAATCACTAACCTTCATAAATAAAAGACACATTACATAAAACTCAAGTTTCATTACTGAAATCAAATAACATTGGTAATACAAGTTTCAACCAACTTTCATCAACATTGCTATAAGAAATATCAATTGCTGAATATAACTATTGAATAAAAGTTTTAGCCAACTTTCAGCAACATTGCTAATACAATTACATTCAAAAAGAAATATCACAAACAACATCCACACTAAGAATTTCAACCACTTTTCAAACTTAACTAAGGTTTTCTCTATAAAAGTCATTCTGATCTTTTCACTATAAGTTTCTTCCATCTGCAGCACACTGTGTTCCATCCTCATCAACCCCACTTCTTCACTTCTTACACTACCACTCCTTTCTTCTACCATTGTTTCATGTCCTTCTTCAATGCACCACTGGAAGAAGTTGCAGCCAACCATTTCTTCACTCCCACCCTGTTCAACAAGAACACACACTCCTTCATGAAAACCCAAATAAATAGACAAAGATTTATGCTTATGTAAAACTCACCTTGAAGTTAGGACAACAGCATAATTTTTTCCCCTTGTTTTTTGGGGTTCTCGCAATACGAAACACTGCATTTTGACCATAGAAACATGTTGGTTTTGCACCCAACCTCCTCACACTCCCACTACTGTGTTCCATGGCAGAACCCAAACATTTACAAGAGGTTGATGCACGAGACATATCCTTATCAACACCTCAACACCACACTGTTTGGCGACCTCTTCTTCCCAAAACGAAAGAAAAGCCTCTTCTTCCCCAACGCGAAAAAATAGTTTGGATGAGAGGGGATGCCCTTAAATGTTAGGGCTTCGTCGTCCACCTAGATAAAACACATCAGGCATTCAATTTTAGTGCACAACGCCACGTGGATGAAAGATAAAATACAACTCAGCTACATTTAACGCCGTCTAAGACCAGTTAACGGTTGGGGTAAAATGTGTGCATTTTTGCAAAAAATATGACCCAATTGAGATCGAACTAGGATTTTCATACAAATATTAAGATCAAGGGAGGGTTTAAACCTATTTTAAATTCTTTAAAAAAAAAAAAAAAAAACTAATCTACTCTAACCCTATATCGAATCATGTAATTACTTTAGTCAGATTTGAAAGGAAATTTTTTTTTTACTCTTACCATTTAATTTTTGTTCTATACGAGGCTAGTAAACAATAGAATCAATATAAATATTTTTCAAATAGAACAACGATATTTTGACAATATTTTAACATTATTTACGTATCATTTTTTTATTAATCTAAAATTATTCCATAATCAATAATAACAATCATAAACACCAAAATAAACCATTCACAGAAGATACTTTTTAGGTCAATTCATCAATGACGTACAATTACCACTTCTTAAATACTGTGTCCCCCTTACATCAATTTACCCTTTAAAAATACATTTTATGTATAACAAAATTCATTTAACAAAGTTAAACAAATCAATTAAAAATGTTTTCGATTTTTTTATGCAATATATATATATATATATATATATATATATATATATATATATATATAATAACCATATTTGTTTAATTAAGATAAAAATTCTTTTCAAATTTTTTAATTTTTAGTTTAGGAATTTCAGCTTGAATGAAAATTCTTAACGCTGTGAGCGATAAAAACATTTTGTTCTGTTTTCCGTTTCTAAGAAAGTTTTTTTTTTCTTTAAATTTTGAATATTATTGTCTTCAAATTAAATAACATAATATATTTAATTTAATTTGATCATTGGAATATAGTTAATAATAATTTTTAATGAAAAACAATTGTTAAAACCCTATTACTAACTTTTATTATGATTTTTTAATCTTTAAAAGATATTTATTTTAGTTTATTTTGTGCTCTTAGACTATTATGAAAAATATAAATATTTTTATATTGATTGTCAAGAAGTTCCTGTTTTAAGAAGATTTTTTTTCGATTATTTGACGTATTTTAAAAGATTTTAATAACCCATTGTGTTGATTTTGACTGTTTTCAAGTTTCTATATACAAAAACATGTATTTTCAAACGTTTAGGTAAGTGTAAGCTTATGGAAATGGGATTGTAGTTATTTTCAAAAACTAAATTTTATTTGAAAATGAGACTTTATAGAAAAGTAGTTTTGGATTTGGTCTAATGTCCAAAATAAATTCCATGTTCACTTCATCGTGAAGCTTTATTTATACCTTTATCTAAATCGCTTTCGTCAACTATATTACGTTTTAGCATCGTCATATTATTATGTTAATAATATTTTAATTAAATTTTATATCGAAATTATTTTATAATACAAAAACTGTAGTTGGTTTGAACTTTCTACTCGTGACAGAATTTAAATGCTAGTTGAATTCTATTTCAATAATTGGTGTAAACTATATATTTAATATTGGTTAGGTGTATGTGTCCATAAATTATTTTTGTTTATTCTTTTAATGTTATCATCACATGCTATTTTTCATTAAAATATATATTGCGTGCATTTTCTGATTCTTTAAGATGTTAGAGTGACAACTATTTTATTTTATTTTTAAACATATCTGTGTGACTCAGCTTCCTACCGCATCTAAATGTGTTCTATTACGAAAAGCATCTCCATCCTTCTTTTTTTATAATTTAGACCACCCAACTTATTTTAATTAGTCGGTGGAATTTTACTTTATTGCTTTGAATTGTTGTATTTTATCTGATTTTAGAAAAAAAAATCATTACAAATTTTTAATGATAAAATTTTAAACAGATATAAAAGAGGTCAAACGTCTGATACATTAACTTTCTAACAAACTTTAACTGTTCGGATTTATAAGTAATCTTAAGTCTCAATGTCTTTTCTTATTTAAATTGTGAAAAGACATTATTTGCAAAAATCTATTACTTTTATTAATGAATGTCTAATTTTCAGATGAGCTGTTTCAGGATATATAAGACCGATTGCATAGTCAACGGTTAACAAAACATCATACGTACAAATAATAATGACTTGATTTTAGTGACACATAATTATAATAAAATATATTGATGATCTTGTTTCTCAAAGTATGTACAATATATTGTATGTGTAAAGCTGTCGTGTAAGAAGGGATTGGAAATGCATGTATATTTTATCTTTTAATCCATATAATAAGATATTGTATAAAGGTTTCGTGTATGAAGTAGATTGGAAGTATATGGATTAGATCACAGACTTTCACAATTAACTGTGAACTAAAATGGAATCCAACAGGATAGATAGAGTTAAGATAGTAAAGTTGGTTATGATAGTCTCATAATACAAATATATTAGAGGTTTCTCTTATAGAAAAATATCTCGAGATAGAGCCCCACCCTCATAAATTCGCATTCACTCTCCAACAAACTAATAAATGGATTACATCATTTTCATATCCAACATATATTATATGGATGACATAAAAAAAAAAAAAAACTGAGTTATTTTACGTTACTTATTTTTGAAATGTCAAAAGATAATTTTACGTCAGCCTAGATCATAAAAAAGCATATAAAAAATTATTTTTGCATCAGTTTAAGAAGGAATCAACATAAACATACTCTATTTATGTCAGTCAAGTTTCAAAAAAAAACAAATAGAAATTGTAACTATTCAAAAAGAATAGGTTAAAAAAAATAAAAAATCATTTTCAATTCACAAATATTTACATAGGATAATGATATTTAGACAACATTTTTTTAACAATATTTCAATATTGATTACATGTCAATATATGATTGGTCAAAAATTACTCCACAATAATGTTTATAATTATTATTATAATTCACATATCATGAATAGAGAAAATTCCTTTTATTTTCATTGGTGAGACATGACTGACAAAAATGTGTTTTATGAAGTCTTATACACTTGACTTCGATAAGAATGGTAACGCATCAAATCGGATACCGATAATATTTACTTGTTCATTTTTATAAAGGAGATAATATCTATTATTTATTTTGTTACTTGTTAATTATTCGCATTAAAAAAATTTATGAATTTTTTCGTGAACATATGATAAACACTTATAAATATTTTTTTAAAAAACTTATTTTATATTTTTTTAAATAAAGTACAAATTAAATTTAAAAAATCTATTTAAAACAAGTTCAATGGACAATTAAATAATAGTTTTAATTCTATTTCAACTTTTTCTTATTGAATCTTTTTTATCTGAAGATGCACACAAAAGGGGCATGACCTAAAGCAAATTAAGATAGAAAACAGTCCACCAACACATTCTGCAGTAAAATAACAATACACAAGAATCCCCAATGACATCTATATGTGTTGTAGATATTCTTTAAGATTGAGATGTCAAAATCAAAAGTGCTAGGAAAAACAGGGATATCTACTAAATGTAAATTGCAAAAATAAACGATAACTGGAACTCTATTAAGCTTCTCCTAAAACGGATACCCATCAGGTAAGACATTTTAAGGCATTCAAAGAAATACTTACCACAATATTAGAATAAAAGTTATAGTTATTAGAGTTCATTAGTTATGGTTATTATAATACATGGCAATGTATTATTGCCTTATTGCAGTCCTCTTCAGCTTCCTGAAAGCTGCATATTTTCACAATATACACCAGTTACAAAGAAATAGTGAAAAAATGCCTTTTAGTGATCCATGCCACATCTTGAAAACTTACCACCATTCCTACACCATCTTGAGAAACTTTAATACAGTTAAGTTTTACATTCGTTATTAATCTAGTTATCAAAGTCTTATTGATTTTACAAGATTACCTTATTTACAAAAGAATTTTATCAGAATACAAATGAAATGTTGAAGTAGAACTAACCTTCTCCTTCAAAACCTCAGAAGATTATATTCCACCATCTGTATCCGACAGTGACAAAGCATAAGCAACACTATAACTTGCTCCTAAGTTGTTGTATATGTATATCCAAAATCGTATTAAGAAGAAATTTATCAACCCCATGGGCCGAGATGAACGAGACAGAAGCACAAAAATCGTTTTGACACCTTAATGGAATTGCAACCTGCAAATGATGCATAGGCAAATATAAAAGTCAACAGAAGTTTCATATACATATAAATAAAAGTTAAGAGGGAAAACATTCACTTCAAAGCCTAAAGATATATAGAAAGATAGCTGACAACATCCAGAGATACTAGCAATGCTAGATAGTGTTGTAAAACCTGTTTTACATTGCAAAAGTCAGTCGGTTGATAAATGTTGGCATCAGCTTCGTCCTCAAAGCATGGTTATCGAACGTCTTCGTCCGCAACTCACAGTTTGCATGTAACGTTCTTTTCTTCCTTTGAAACCGTCTTCAGCAGCAGCATATGCGAGAGACTCTTCCTTAAATCATGGATCTTGGACTCGTTTACTTCTCTCTTAAAACTATATAAACAGAGAGTGGTGCTTTCTCCAAAATACACAACTTTCTCCCATTCTTTTATTTTCTTATTCTCTTCCTTTTCTATTTTCTTTCTTATATTATCTTCAGTTTAATTTCTAACTCCTCTTAGAATTTCTTGTTAGTTTTAATATTCTCAAAATTTTCTAGAAGGTTCATGTTTTATCCTCGAAAATTTACACAACACACTGTGGATAAATGTTTCAAGGACAATAAATCTATAAACTTCAAAAAATCTGTGTTGACGGTCTTTTTCTCATTATTATACTGTGTACATTTTTGCAATAACTTAAGGACTTATGAGTTACGTCTAACAATCCAATTTCAAAGAATTTGAACATTATTTCCATAACTCAGATGTTTTTTTTAAAACATTTTCCAAATGTATTAAAAATTGAAGTTTTCTCTAGTTAGAACTTCTCGTACTGATAAGAATGTGTGTCTACTATTTTAGACATGTATAGAACTGTTATTGTTCTTTTATCTTCAAAACCTCACTTCAATCTCCCTTCAAATTCAAAACAAGTTATAGATTGGATTCATGGGAACAAGGCATGCCGACATATTTTACTTAATACATTTTCTAATGTTTGTTCTATGTGTAATGTTCTTATAAGGAAGCAAACGACATTTGGGATTCATTAATCTCAAATACATTGTTGAAGATGTCGTCAAACAAAGGTTCGTCATCGCAAACTACTATCGCTATAAAATAATTGAAGATAAAGACATAAAGTTTCAAATTAATTAGTACCATAAGCTACTTGAAGATATCAAAAAGGAAAATATTCTTCTACCCAATGAATTTGTTTCAGAACTTCTTATTAAAACAAATTGTCATTATCCTGGACTAATTACAAGCAACAGCTGAAACACAAAAGCACAAATAGATGTCTCTGCTAGAGGTTATCACACACATAATTATTGAAGATACCTACAAGAAAGAGTATGTTACTACAAGGGCCAAAGTCTTGTCTGCAAAAACAAATATGGTAGAAGATAAACTTCTTCCCAAAACGTGCGAACACAAACCTGATCACAAGAAAAATTATTTTTCTAAAATCTCGTCTCAATAGATCTAACCCCTTCTTTAAAAAGAAAAGAAATTGTTTCGTGTTTGCAAATTCGAGCCATCATGCACCACAGTGCAGGCATAAAGCAGGAAACAAAAATTCTCCTAAGATAAATATAGCTGAAGGATATGATACTATTGTTGTGATCATTTCACAAGTAAATTTAATGATCAATTAAGCAAGTAGGTGGTTGACTCTAATGCTAATTAAATGGGAACAACTAGTATTCCATCATTCTAAAAGACAATTAAACCAAAGGTGATAACGGCGTTGACCCAACAAATACAATAACATCAAGAAATCATATTTAAGATTCAAAATAGGAATTAGAATACCTTGATAGAATAATTTTAGGATAAATCAATTTTTCAAACATTGATAAGAAAACAAATTATACAAGTAGTTAGTTTAGTTTATCTTCTTTTTTATGCTTTTGAGAATCTAAATCTTCCACCTGTCCCACTGCCACAAAGCCATCTCCGCCGATTGATTTCACTAACTCCCTAATCTCATAAACCACGTGCAGCGAAGACACGCTTGGGTCACACCACCAAGTGCTCGAATGTGAACGCAAGCAGCACATTGTTGGCAAGCACTACCACATCCTTGTCGAAGACCTTATATGGTTGGTGGGCTTGCCACGACGAAGGTCATCTAGTCCGTGTAGGGTAGATCATCTCAACAGCCCAAGTGGCGGGGATGGCAGCAGACTCGTCTCCACCGACGAGCTCGGAAGCGATATTAAGTTTAAAAAGTGTTATATACATGACTATTCTTCACATTAGTGACACTTGGGGTCGCAAATAACAAATTTGAAAAAGAAACTAATGAATAAAATAAGATAAAGGAAAAGAGATACTTAGAAGAGAATTTACAATGTTGGTAATGTCCCTAATCAGAGTCACCAATCAGCACTTGCGGCAGAAAACGAAAGTGAAAATTGCTTATACCATTACAACGACAGAAAGCGAAAAACAAAACCTCAAGAGCAACTTACACCTTCCAAAAATAAAATTATAAGCTTGTAAGGTGAGGTTTGCACATCTAGTTCCCTTTCACGTCTAGGTTTAGACATCTCGTGCGTAATAGTAGAAATTGGGTGGTTGAATATTAACCCGACAACGAGTAAAATAGAAACAGAAATACTCACTTAAAACTCGTTATGATAAGCTCTAATCAAGCCTCTGATATCATGTTAGAAAATGGGTTTAACGCCTAACTCAATCCCACAAAACGGACTTGTAAGATGAGATTTGCACCTCACTTATATATTATAAATTAGCGTTATCTTTAATCGATATAGGACTTCCAACACTAATTACTACAATAAATTTATCTACAAATACCTACAAACAAATTCTTTTATCATCCTATACACCTACTGTACATCTCCTTATATATCTACTACTACGAAAGGAAGAGAAGAACTATGGGATTATTTTTACTTTATCACAATTAAGATTTTGTTGGTGGAAAAGATTCTCAAATATCATTAGCTCGTAAGACCTCAGGTTGATAAAAATTCTACTATCAAACTCAATTGATCGGTTAAAGATAAGATATATTTTTTTTTAACTACAAATTTTATAATAAAATAAGAAATGAACATTTAACTTCTATTTACAAATCATAATATTACAAAAAAGTAATAATTAATTACTATAATTAATTTAAATACTAATTTATAAATTAAAAATTATTGTCTTTAAGATAGTTTTATTATAAATAAAAAATTAATTTGTAATTTAATTTTTAAATTATCACTAACTTAACTAGAAAAATCTTAGTTACCAAAGAAATTAATGTTCAAAATAATCTTTAATTAATTAGAGACTAATTTAAACATTGATTTACTTTTATTTTTTTTTATATTGCATTTATTATTATTATGACATCAAAGTAAATTAAATCACTAAATATATTTCTTAATAACATTTTGTCTTGTTACGATAAGAAATTCTAAGAAATCTAAATTCCGTTTAAAAAAGAAAATCACCCGAGCACTAATAATTTTTACGCCAAAAATAACACAACACAATATAGATAAGTCTTATATATAAGTTTTAATTAAATAATAATAAAATAGAATATACTTGTGTCCTTAAAAATAACAAAAGAAACGCCATCTCTAGTCAACAAATTTCACAAAAATATTTGTTAGTGATATATAATAAACAACTGTTTGCCATTCCTAAAAAACGATGTTCTCTTTACAGAAAATTCTGTAACCTACAAACACTAATTCAGAAAGGAAACTTCCGAAAATGTATTTCTTAAAACATAACGTTTAGACGCCTAAAAAGCTATTCAAAGGACGACCGAATTGATCTAGTTTTGATAGTGATAACAAACTTACGTTATGGGTTTATTATACCAAACACATTATATAAATGAACTTAATCGATAAAGTCTATAATTTAAATTTTTAATGGATAAACTTTCTAATAGAAAGACCCAAAAATGGTTAGATAGCTCAGTCTATCCATATTAGAAAACCATGAACCAAGTTCACGATGATAAAACCTTACATCCAGTCACCTACCTTGTCATTACGTAAACTACCTATTCAAAGTTTCTGGAGAACCAAGACAAAAAACAACATCCTGAAAATAATAGAAAACATTGACCGATAAAATTAAAAGTGACAGAGTGCCCTAGAAAAGACAAGTTAAATTCCAGAACACACAGCTCAACGTACAAATACATCTCCAACTTTTCACCATAACCTTAAAACATATTTTTTCTTCTGTACATTGAATTCAGATTGATTCAAAATCCCCTGAATAAGGAGAGGAAAGCTGAAGAATAACCAAACATCACACAATGTACACATCCTTAGGAAGGTCAATGAAACAATATCTTAAATATTATCTCCTGAAGTGATCTCTCATAAAGAAGGGATATCTAAGGGCTTCCTTGGCTGTAAGTCTTTCAGAGGGATCAAATCTAAGTAATCCCTGCAACAGATGGATGAGATCGCCTGCTGAATGATCCACATGCTGCATTATAAGGTTCTGCAAATATTTGGGGAGAAAAAAATACGGACTAATATCAGTATAAATAATTTAAGTTGCTTTTTATGTAAAATGAGAAAGTGAAAAATCATACAAACCTGTAACCTAGGAAGCTTCATTACAGCTTTGATACTCTCCCGCGAGGTTGCACCCTCAGGCCAGTCTAATCTACCCCTCCTAACATACTTCTCAGCATTTCGGCTGACCATTTGCATAACAAAATACACATCAATAACTAAATTAAAGATGGGTCAACTGAAATTTACCATGGTAAGTCACTTACTCGACTCTCTTCAACATGTGCTGCGGTAAGGGACCAAGTACCCTTTCCATCATAGCAAGATGTTCTAAATTTTCATGAGTCTGAAATAATGCTTCGCCCTGTAAAAGAAATGAACAAGTTATAGCTTACAAAAGAAAGGATGGATAATCGTTTTATGAATAAAAGGTTTTGAACATACCGTGCATAATTCAACCAATATACATCCTACACTCCATATATCGCATGGATAGCTCCAGCCAAGTCCTAATACACAAATGCAAAAATTAAATGTAACACACAATGCGTGCAAACACACAAGTTAAGCCAGGCATTCCTTCCACAGCTTTCCATATAACATACCAAGAATAACTTCAGGCGCTCTATAATGACGAGTTGATACAATGTAAGTCTGATCATCACGTTCGTAAGTGGTGCTGCCAAAATCAATTACCTTTATGGCGCTAGATTTGGGAACTCTCTTGAAATAGGTACTTGGTGATCTAGACGAACTCTGTAAAAAAATACATTGGATCTATTCAATGAAATATGGCACTATATGTTAACAATAAAACATAGAACGAATCACCATCTATCTCGAATACTTATACTAACACCCATATCAAGCAGAGGCAGGTAAACCTATATGGTTAGGAAGTGCATTTTGAAGGCAGTTTTTAAAATATCAAATCCAATATAACATAAAAATTAACAATTACAAAGTTACACATACAAGTTTTGTATAAGTGGAAAGGCAATTAAGAACCACATGCTGAAAAAGGAATATACCTTGTAGTCAGGCACTTTGACATACTCTGGCGAAACTAGTAATATGTTTTCAGGCTTCAGGTCAGTATGAATCATCCGCAAATCATGCATGACTGCAAAATCATAAAATTACTTCATTAGAAAGTAAACAGTAAAATCATGACACAAACAACACGGTCTAAGACTCACCATTAGTAGTTAGTATATATAATAATGAAGATCATTTACAATTACTTTATAACAATAAAGAACACAAAACGAAACATGATAAAAAAATTAGCTCAAAAGGAAGCTAGTTCAAGTAAACTACACACATGCTATACATTCCAATAGTTGTCTGCCAATCTCGCGGACAAGATCAATGGGAAATGAGCGATAATTGTTTTTCCGAAGAAAATCGTATAAGCTTGGTCCAAGTTTCTCAAACACCTGTTAAAACCATTTAAATTCATCGTTGTCTTAACCCCCAAATTATTTGTAAATTGGGGAAATCATTCCATCACAAATTAAATACTTACAATACAGATATGATTACGATAGTCAAACCAGTTCCGTATTTGCACACAACTGCAAGGAATAAGCTCATTTAACCAATGCAAAGGAATCAAGGATTTTACACTGTACTTTGCTTTTACTAGCATAAGACACAAATTAGATTTAATCTACTTACCGATTGCCTCCTTTGTCATGTTTACCAAGCTGTTGCAGCACCTCAATTTCTATCATGGCCGCTTCTCGATACTTCTTTATCCCCCGGACAATTTTAATCGCAACCATTTCCTTCCTTTCTCGGTCCCAGCATTCTAAGACCTGTCCAAAAGTTCCTTCACCCATTTTGCTATGGATCTTATCTGCAGACATATTTACACAAACATATAAACAATGCAACCCTAGCCAATGAAGTGAACTGTAACATCCATTTGAACATATACTGCCCATATGTTTATCCACACTAGGAAATAAAAACTCAATAGGATAAAAAAAAAACTACAGATTAAACAGGAATAATTGTTTAAGGTATTAAAAAAACATAAAATATGTCCACAATTAAAATGTTCAGGTTGCGAGCATGCTTATGCATGTGAATGCTGAGTTTCACAAACAAGCTATTACAGGTCTAAAAATATTAACTATGAATGTAAATTTCTTAATGATGGTAAGTGTAATTACAGCGAGAAGTTAAATTATCTCCAAGCGCAAACATGTAATGTCCATCTTTGTCATCATCTCGCCAAGGGGGAGAACCATTTTGAGCAACAGCCTTAACAAATAGGGAACAAGTGGTATGTTCTGAGGGACCCCTTGAAGGAGCATAGCTTGAAATAGCCCCAACATCTTGTCCACAAAACAATCCTACCTGAGCCTACACACAGCCATCCATTCATGCACCACTCAATAGTTAAAAAATAAAACTTCACCCAGTGTAATTAACGCAACCTACGCTCTCACCACCGACTCAGAATATAACCCAAAAAGAAGAAATTCAACATATAAGCAAGGGATCTCCAGTCAAAAAAAAAAATTATCCAGGGCAAGACAAACGAAAAAACAAGTATTGAGACAAATTTCAATAATTCACCTTTGAATGAAATAGGCAATAAATTAAACAAATTCACACTGTGTAAGGTTTCAAACATTAGATCTTGAATAACAGATACCGTATTTACGAATGATGATTTCGAAAACTATTTTGCACCACATGAAAACGAACGATCTGATGATTTAAATCACAAATCTGAAGTTTGAAAAATATTTATAAATATGTGAACGCAGAGAATCGCGTCAATAAAAGACATGCAGCATGAAGAGAAACTGTAAGAAGCATGTGAGTCTTCGTTCTTAAAATCAGATCTATGCACATATAAATCAAAACCAATTTACCAGAGAGACCACATATTAATTAAACAAACAAAAATAAAGACAAAGGATTAAAATAACGAAGATCAACTGTTCTACCAATACACAGTCACGCAATATTGGGTAAAAGGGCAAAAACTCACAGATCCGATAAATAAAATAGAAAATATCGTCAAACAAACCCTGTGAGACAAAAGGAAACGTTACCTGATCGAAACAAAACCTAATATACACATATTCCACCAGATCTACACGCAGAAAAGACAATAGAGCAAGAAGACAAAAGGAATTATCAGATCTGGGATTTTAGGATGAAAAAGCTACCTTAGGGACCTCAGGAATGTCCCAGCCCAACCTCGCTCTCTTTCTCGGTCGCCGATCCATATGAGAATGGGGAAATTCGAAAACGCGTTCCATCTCCATGATTCGAAGAACTACGAAAACTTCAAAGAAGCGACAGACAGATTAAGATGAAAGAGAAAATATGCTTGTGTGAAGATAGAGCCTCAGCTTCTGAAACCCTAATCTCGATGTTAGCCCAATAATAACGACCGTGGAGGCGGTTTAGATGAAATCCTAGCGTCCACGTGCCCACGCAATGGAGCATCTTGATTATAAACGGTTGGATCGCGCTATCAAAGTAACTATGGTTGAACTAGGTTCTGCCTTTTAACCATGGTTTGGTCAGGTTTGGTGGACCTGAGGAATGGAATAAATAATAAATAATTGCAAACATTTAGGTATGATTTTTTTTTCTAAAAAAAACATTTTCCAAAAACATTTACAAAAACTCAAACCCTTTGGGAAATATATACTGAAGTGGAACTTCTTTTGTTTTCAGTTCTAAATTCGACACTTCAGAAATTAATTGAAATTCCAGTATACAAGGACTAAATTTTTCCCACATTTATCTTTTTTTATGATAAAAATCACAAAAATAATTATATTTTAAATATATTAGTAAATCCTTTATTATATGAAATTTACTAATTTCTGATATTATCATTATCATTAATAATTATAATTGAGATAATATCTTAAATTATGATAAAAATCACAACAAAATATATGATAAAACAAATTATCATTAATAACTTATGATAAAAATCACAAAAAAATATATTTAAAATATATTAGTAAATCCTTTATTATATGAAATTTAC
The DNA here is from genome assembly GCF_000741045.1 of Vigna radiata var. radiata. Classification (NCBI taxonomy): domain Eukaryota; kingdom Viridiplantae; phylum Streptophyta; class Magnoliopsida; order Fabales; family Fabaceae; genus Vigna; species Vigna radiata. Next base: position 34,491,149 of record NC_028357.1, read on the forward strand.
TAATTTCTGATATTATCATTATCATTAATAATTATAATAGAGATAATATCTTAAATTATTATGTTATTAATGTAAATTTTGTTAATATATAATTAATAACTGTAAAGTATTAAAATTTAATTTAATTTTATATTAAAAGGAAAAAATTATTAAAATTAGTATTATTAACTTTATAAATATTTTTAGACTAATTTAATTATTCATAATAAATTTAATTACTGATAAGAATGGTACTAAAAATTGGTTGAATAATATATTATATTTAGAAGTGAGATTATAAATTTGAAACTTAATTTATGCCCTTTTTTATTCATTGATATCATTTTTTAAATGTAATTTATTGGGGTAAAACAATATTCGTGGCAAAAGTGAATTAAAATTGAAATAGTAAAATTATTAATTTAATAAAGTATATATTTTATTAATTTAAAATTTTGCATTTGAGATTTTATTTAAAATAACATTTTGAAATTTGTAAAAAATAATCATGTTTTTACTTGGACTGATAAAATAATCATTGTAAAAAATAATACAAACACAAAACATAAAAAAGAATATAAGCTAAACTAATTTACAATACAATACACTCAAATAAGTCATATTATTATCACACTTCCATCTTATTAACTACCAAACATTTAAAAAAATATACATTTCACAATTAGACTAAATTATCTGAATACATGCATTGATATTGAATTCTTTAGAGACATGCACTTGTGGTGATTTTTACTGCTTTACATAATTATTGTGAATGAGTTTCATCATACTACTCACAACATTAATCATTTTCACGTGTTAAGTCATTATCATATCTTTAAACTATGACTTTCTGCTACTCTCATTGTATAACACATATTGTGCTCTATATAAGTTAGAAACATACATTAAAAGGATTTTCTTCATGGAAATCCCTACATTTTCATGGTTCATACCTCATCATCATACATATGTTACACTTCATATCACACATTCCCAAGTATTGAACAAACTTAACAACATGAATACAATATGTTTAAGATTTTAAGAATGAAACTCTAGTTTCCACAAAACTCAAAAATTTATGTTCTTAAATTCAAATTAAAGATAATTGAATCAATAACACAATAAAAAGAAAAACACAGTTGAGGAACTATAGGAAAAATTATATATCAAACAAGTAATAGATGTTAAAGTTGTCAACAACCTAAACTATTGGAATATTACGTGAAAAACTATTTTAAATACATGTCTTCAATCAAAGATCCGGACAATCAAAATAAAGAAAAACGTTGATAGTAAGGGGAGCTTTAACATTCATATATATCTTTGTTTTTTATTATGAGCAAAATAAAGGTTTTATGATTTCTTGCATAACAAATGACATAACAATAGTTTTATCTCTATCATTTTTGTGTTTGATTTGTGAATTCATTAATGTTGAATAAACCATGCATATAACAAATTAATAATCACATTTCTGATTGAAATAATTGATTAAACATGATATATAATATATTAAATTTCACCAGATCACTTAGTAAGTTTAACCAGACAAATTATTATGTAATAATCGACTATACAAAATATATAACTAATTAAAACAAAAAGCAAGTCATAATCTATTTATAAGTGAGATAATCTGTTTAAAAACAATAATTAAAATAATTTATAAGTATTATTTATTTAAATTACATATTTAAATTAGTTAAATAATATAATAGAATATTTAAAACTATTTTATTTAATTATTTAATTTGAAAAAAGTACAATATACTCTGAATTAAAAAATGTCAACCCGCCAAATTATATAACTCACTTTATGATTCCTAATATATTTTAATGGTCATAAAAAATTCCACATTATAATAATAATTTAAATAAACAATTTAATAAAAAATAGAAAATAACTTTATGAGGAGAATGATTGAGTGAAAGTTTTTAGGACTTCTATTAATGTTATGATTTTTATTTATGTAAAAATTTTGTTCTGATAGTGATTCTTACTTCAGTTAAATTTTTAATTTTGTTTGCTAAAGTTAGTTTCTACCTCAAATGTAAATGTTTTTTTTAAAGTGTTTTAAAAAATTACCGCAAAAATTATGACAGTGTTATCTTTAAAAGAAATAACACGTGATAAACATTTTTTTTTCGTTTTCAAATATCCAAAAGACTATAAATATTATTTCTTCCAAATTATTGACTTGTTTAAGTTTTTCAAACGTTCAATATCTTCAAAAAATTTCATTAGATCTGTTTATTCTTCTCATATAATATTTTTATATATAGTTTTGCATACGATATTCAAAACATTTTCTCTTACTTTAGAGTTTTGCACTCCACATCAACTCTACATTTTCTTTTCAATTCTAGCCACACAATGAAAACAATCTTACTAAACTTTTAACCTCAAGTGAATATTCTCAAACCAAAGATCTTAAATTTTAATACTTTATAATAAATAAAGGTTAGTCATACCATCAGCACTATAATTAGATTATAAATAAATATCAGTTTCATAAATAAATAAATAAAAATATTTTACTAAAATAAATTTAGTCATCCAATCAGTACTATAATTAGATTATAAAACTATTATACGAATAAACAAATATTTTTATTTTAATTCAACTTAAAATTTAATTAATACTTGTAATTTTATAATATATTCCGAATTAGGAAATTAAAAAAGTTTAAGATAGGATGATGTGACTCCAAATTTAGGACACATCTCATATGACAAAATTTTTCATATCAAGTAATTATTGTGAATAAAAAAATCATAAAAATTGTGATATGTAAGCCTGACTAAAATTTGATTGACTTTATGAGGATATATTTTTCAAAAGAAGAAAGTAACAGTATATATTTATCAAAAATTTGATTATTTATACGACTAATACATACTTTTATCATGTAATAAAGTTTCAACTCGTGAAACTTAAATTTTAAGGAAATTATTTAAAAAATCTTAGCAGTGTCCTTTTTAAAATGGGCGGCATTCCCGAAAAAATGGAAAAAAATAGTCTTAGTAATAGTACTTGTTTAGAAGGCAACAATCCCACCTTTAATTTTAGGAAACTAGCAATCAGTTTGGCCGATGACAACATTCTGAACTTTTCCCTTCCATTGTGATTAGTTGTTGAATTCATGTAAAAAAAGACTTACCAATCGGGTTTATAATCTTTAGTAAACATTTTTTATTTCGAAATCGTAATTATGTACTATTATAGGCAATGATTACTTAAACATGGTATCCTCTATTGATTTATTCTTGTATAGATATACAAGAAAAACTGGCCAACAGATTAATATCTGGGTCAATACTTATTATATTATCTTTTTCAAAGAAATATTCTAATACAGAAGCTACATTATATTAATAGCAAGACACTATACTTTATAGTTCTAGACACCTACAGAAGATTTCCTCATACTTGAACCTTTTTTTTTACTCAAATCATTCAGTTAACAATACTATTACTACCTTTCATTTTTAATTTTGATTTTCTTAATACTAATAAACGATATCTACAACTCAGTTTATGATAATTAACTCAGTCTACTAATTTAGACTCGAAAGTCACAGCTTGCTTTGTGTGTTTCAAAGTCAGCCAAACTTCACAATATTGCCCAGGTATGGAAACTTTCAATTCGCCCATAGAGGTCAGGATGCAATGAGTCGTGCCCATAATCTACCTATACCCCCATAATATGTATAGTTTTCTTCTGTACATCGAATTCAGATTGATTCGAAATTCCCTAAATAAGGGCTTTTCAGTGCCTCGGAGTGAGCAAGGCTGAAGAAAAACCAGCCGTCACACAGATGAGCGTTCCTTTGTACACTTGTACATCCTTGATAAGGTCAATGATGCCGTGTCTTAGAAAATGAATTATCTCCTAAAGTGGTCTCTCATAAAGAAGGAATGTCTAAGAGCTTCTTTGGCTGTAAGCCTTTCAGAAGGGTCGAACCTAAGTAACCCCTGCAAGAGATGTATGACATCGCCAGCTGAATGGTCCACATGGTGCATTATAAGGTTCTGCATGTATTTGCGGAGAAAAATTGCTAATCATAGTTAATATACATAATCAAATTGTTAATTGTAGTTAATGTAAATAATTCAAATTGCTAATTATAGTTAATATAAATAATTCCAACTGCTTTATACAGTTAGATCAAAAAGTTACAAAATAAACAAACCTGTAGCCTTGGAAGCTTCATTACAGCTTTGATACTATCCCTTGAAGTCGCACCATCAGGCCAATGTAATCTACCTCTCCTAACATACTTCTCAGCATGTCGGCTAATCATGTGCAAAAAAAAATATATAGAAGCTCAATAATCAAAATATAAGTATTAACCAATTGAAAGTTTCACATGTTAAGTCACTTACTCGACTCTCTTCAACATGTGCAGTGGTAATGGACCAAGAACCCTTTCCATCATTGCAAGATGCTCTAAATTTTCATGAGTCTGAAATAAAGCTTCTCCCTGTGATAGAAAGTCGCATTTTATAAAATATAAACCATAAGATGGATAAGTGCGACAAGTGTAAAGGTTTGAAAGAGACAAACTTACCGTACATAACTCAACCAATATACACCCCACACTCCAAATATCACACGGATAGCTCCAGCCAAGTCCTAAATCAATCAATTGCAAAAATCAACTATTTAGCAGACACAATTGTCAAAGGAGAACATGCAAACACGCCGTTTAGGAAAGTATATATTATACCAAGGATAACTTCAGGAGCTCTATAATGACGAGTTGATACAATGTAATTCTGATCTTCTCTCTCATAAGTGGTGCTGCCGAAATCAATAACCTTTATAGCACTTGATTTGGGAACCCTTTTGAAATAGGAACCAGGAGATCTGGATGTGCTCTGTTAATAAAATAACGAATGTCAATGATCTGTCAACCAATCTAAACAAGAAAAACTTTCATTTTATGTTCTCAAGGTCCAACACGTTCCAGACTGAAATTAGAGACTTGATCTTGTATAAATAAAAAGCTTCCAGGTACACACTCATGCATGAAATGCACCCTAATAGTGCAAACAGTTCCAGGAACAAAACGGTGCACGAAGTCTAAAACAAAAAAGAATGTGCATGGAAACGAAAAATACCTTGTAGTCAGGAACTTTGACATACTCTGGTGACAATAGCAGTATGTTTTCCGGCTTGAGGTCGGTATGAATCATCCGCAAGTCATGCATGACTGCAAATTCATAAAATAATTCTATTAGAAAGTTATCCAGGCGACACAAACAACAAATCCACGAGTACACTAAATCTACAATGTGTATTGCCATTACCAGTTACAGATATAACATAATAGTATATACAAAGTAAAAAATGTGGAAGAAATAGCTTAAAACGAAACTAGTTCAAGTAAATACTACACACATGCTATACATTCCAATAGTTGTCTGCCAATCTCACGGACAAGATCAATGGGAAAGGAGCGATAATTGTTTTTCCGAAGAAAATCGTATAAGCTTGGTCCAAGTTTCTCAAACACCTGTTAAAACCATTTAAATTCACCATTGTCTTAACCCCAAAGTAGTTGTAAATTGGGGAAATTATTCCATCACAAATTAAATACTTACAATACAGATATGATTACGATAGTCAAACCAGTTCCGTATTTGCACACAACTGCAAGGAATAAACGCATTTAACCAGCGCAATGGATTCAAGGACTTTTTATTATAGTTTGCTTGTACAAGCATAGAAAATAGATTAGATTAAATCTACTTACCGATTGCCTCCTTTGTCATGTTTACCAAGCTGTTCCAACACCTGAATTTCTATCATGGCTGCTTCTCGATACTTCTTTATGCTTCGGATAATTTTTATTGCAACCATTTCTTTCCTTTCTCTGTCCCAACATTCTAAGACTTTTCCAAAAGTTCCTTCACCCATTTTGCTGTGGATCCTATCTGCAAACATAAGAAAGAAGTATCAACAGTGAAAGCGTTAGGATTTGATTAGTTAAGGTATTAAATATAAAATATAAAAAACTTCAGATATAAAAGTTAAAGATGTGAGGATGCTTGATATATAAGAATAGCAACTTCTTCAAGCAAAGTGTTACAGCTACAAAATACGTAAACTATTATTTGACCTAGATATATATGAATGTAAATTTGTTAATGATAAAAAATGTTGCAGGAACTTGATTAGTTAATGTATTAGATAAAAAAAAAAATTAACTCCACATTTAAAAGTTAAAGATGTGAAGATGCATATATATTATAATGCTAAGCTATTCAAGCAAATTATTACAACAACAAAACACGTAAACTATTATTTGACAATGACATATATGAATGTAAATTTCTTAATGATGGTAAAAGTGTAATTACAGCGAGAAGTTAAATTTTCTCCAAGCGCAAACATGTAATGTCCATCTTTGTCATCGTCTCGCCAAGAGGGAGAACCATTTTGTGCAACTTCCTTAACAAATAGAGAACTAGTGCTATGTTCTGAGGGACCACTTGAAGGAGCATAGCTGGAAATAGTCCCAACATCTTGTCCACAAAACAATCCTACCTGAGCCTACACACAGTCACCCATTCATGTACCACTTAATAGTTAAAAAAACAAAACTTCATCCCGCTGTTATCAACTCAACCAATGCTCTCACAACCACTTCAGAATATTACAAAAAAATACAATCAGTTTAGTGTCAAAACAAAATAAGACAAGCACCTCATTTTCTAAATTCCATTTACATTTGGTTTCAAGGATCGGAACTTGCATAAAGGATTCCCTATTTATAAATAATAACTGCAAAAACTTAATTAAATTATAAAGAAAATGAAAATTGATGACAAATTCTAGATGCATACGTAGATACGAACAATTTTTCACGTCAACAAAATTCACAGAGCAAGAACAAATTGAAAAAAAAAAAAAAAAAAACCCACATAAACACTTTTACCGGCACACGGTTTCGTTACGTTATTTAAAGGGGGTAAAACAGAACAAATCCTCAAAGAAATCCTGAGACAAAAGAAAACGTTACCGACCCACATACCTAATCTACAGATATTCAACCAGATCTACAGGAAAAAAAATGGAAGCACGATAACAAAGAAAAGAATTATCAGATCTAAGATTTTAGGAAGAAGAAGGTACCGTAGAAGCCTCAGGGACGTCCCAGCCCAACCGCGCTCTCTTTCTCGGGCGTCGATCCATGTGAGTGTGAGGAAATTCGAAAACCCGTTCCATCTCCATGATTCAGATGACTATGAAAACTTCAAAAGAATGGGGAAATTAAGGTGAAGGAAAACTATATTGTTTTCGTGAAGATACAGAGCCTTATCTTCAGGAACCCTAATCTTGATGTTAGCCTAAAGATAGCGTCGACGGAGGAGGTTGGGATGAAATCTCAACTTCCACGTATCTAATGCATTGAGCGACTTGGTTAAAGGGGGATTCTGTTGCCAGCTTTACACTATAGTTAAATAGGAACAGCCTTTTAACCATGGTTTACTATGGATAGGTGGATTCTCTTTTTTAATTATTCATCACTATTCCTAACCTTTATCTTAAAATAGCTGGAAAAATTTAAATAATATAAGTAATTGTTTCTATAGATAACTTCACCCTAACATATCATACAATTCGGACTTGTTCCACACTCGAATTGTTTATGTTCAATTTCTTGATCAATATGATAAGTAAAAAATAGAATAAATAACTGAAATTAGATTATTTTTTCTGTTAAATTAATATTTCCCCTTTTATATTTATTGTATAAATGATACAAATTATATAATTATTAATATTGATAATAAATATTATAATAAAAAAATATTGTTAAATATATTTTTAATGTCTAAAATTGAAGTAAAATTGAAATTGATTGATGTTTAAAATTTTGGTATAATTTCATCTCTAATTTAAAAAATAAATGAATATAATTTTTTTTAACCTAAATGAATTAATTTCATTTATATGTTAAAACATTTTAGGTTAAACCTCAATTCAAAACGCTTCATCTTACAAACATTTGACGTAATTGGATAATATAATTATCTAAATTAACTGATAAAATTATTAATTTAAATCATTACTAAAATAATAAAGACCAATACATAAATATAATTTTATATAGTAAGTATTTACAATCCTCTAAAAATTTTAATAATTTTTTTAAATCAAAATTTATATTAATGAGAAACTATCAAATAGTAAGTTTATATATATATATATTATCAATAATAACACTATGATCTTTTATTTTCATATATTGATATAAATATATAATTATCACATGAGGAAACGGTCTACAAAAATATAAGAATAAGATAGTGAATATTGTCCATAATTCCAACGATAAAAGATTCAATAATTATAATCAATATCCAACATATTATATCATCTTCATAACATACATAATCAATAAAACAATTAACTTTACTTCACATATAATATTCATCATACATTCTTAGATTAACAATTAAACAACAATCACAAAATATCTATATAGTACATTCACCATGACTTAATACTTATAAATCATTCATAACATGGATATTTGAATTTTTCTTTGGAAAGGCCAATATATTGAGTAACTCATAGACTTTTCATATGTCATGTTTCTCCCCTGCCTCTTGTGAGTTATAGCTATAGGTTTGAGAATTTGAGTTCACAATCTCAACCCGACCATGACAGGAAAATTTTTTATATCTGCAACATAAAAACTTTCATTGGCACTCACCACTAAAATTCATACTCTACATGTGTTTGATATCATCCAAGCTAGGATAAATCCCTCGCAAAATCTCATCACAATACACTGCCTATGATTACTTCACATCAAAGTATTATTTCCACCCTATAAGTACAACAATTCACAATACCACATGAACTCGAGTAGTTTACTCTACCACGATATTTATAATAAAAGTTCAACGTTTAGATTAAAACTACAAGACAAATATCTCTAATCAAAGACCTTTAACTGACAATCTCAACAGTTAAAGTAAATAACTATGTGTTATAAATTATGTATAAATTAAGATCTCATTCCAATAATTAAGATCTCATTCCATTAACTCGTCAAAATTATTCAAAACAATTTTACCATCACAGTTTTTATCAAAATAACTCATAAAATCATATAATTCAAATATTGTACAATATAAATAAATAAGATCAAAGTATAACAAAAATCAATTTACCCCCCCCCCCTCACGCACACACTCACGCACACGCCCCTCCATACACATACACACACCCCTCCACACACACACCCCTCACACGCGTGCACACACACAAAACACATATTTTATCATTAATTTTAAATGCTAAAATTACTCTTCTTTAATCCAACATTAATAAATCATCATCTTTGCCCACAAATTCTTCACCAAAATAATTTTTAACCACCTATTTGTCCTTACATTTCTTAAACCTCTTCGACAATTCCTTTTATCCCAACATTCTAGCAAACTTATAATCCAAATCTCAATTTCAACTCATCAACCTCTCCTACAAGGGTGGAACACTTGGCTTCATGGAAACACTACAAAATATGTAGCATTTGGTTGAACTCCAACCACATTCACAGAAATTCTAGATTTATTATTACAAATTATTGTTATTTGGTGCACCTCATTATAGAGGATAATGCTTTCAACAGACTTCTTCTTCTCACCATGAAAACCATGTCGAAACTTCAAATGGGGTACCGAGTTCGACATATACTAAAAAAGAGAAAATTCACTTGAGATGACACATCTTTCATAGGCAGCTTGTGGAATGGCTAAGAGCATACCATTTTTGGATATATATATTCAAAAGAGTGACTCTAGTTTTTAAAATCCAAAATTATAAGGTGTGAGAAGGAACTGAGGGGTGTGAAAAATTTGTTGATGAAGGAGAAATAGGGCACAAAGAGATAATGACGTGTTTGGAAAAGAAGACATAAAAAGTTACCTTGATTGAAAAAATGAAAAAAAGAAGAAGAAAACATTGTGACTGCTATTAAAGAAAACATCACTTTTTATATATAATCAATATAAAAAGTGACACTTTTTATGTCAATTATGATTAAAATCATTATAAAAATATATTTTTTATGCTGGTTCTGAAACCGGTACAAAAATTCATCATTTTCTATATTAATTTTAGAATCAACATAGAATTTTTTTTTAACAAGCATAAAAAGGTTTTTCTACATTTGTAATTATTGTTATTATTAAATATTATAATTTAAATATTTTCTTATTTATTATTATCCACATATATTTACAATTTAATATTTCAATAAATTATTTTTAGCAATAAAAGTTTAGAATATATAAAAATAATAATGATACTACAAAATAAACTTAACAAACATACATAAAAAATAATAATTACATCAAAATACTATGTTCAAGTATCCAAAGAAAAAGAAAAGATAACAGATACAAGTTCATCATGCAATTCTACAACTATAGTTTTTATCCTAATACTAAAATGTTTTATTTCTACCACTTATCTGATTACATTATTCGAAGATGGCACACCACTTTCAGCATTCGCAGCCTGTAATAAATAAAAAATATACTATTAATGCTACAAGAAGATCAAAGGAGGCAAATAAATAAAAACATATTGGTACCTAAGGGCTAAAATCTGGAGCAAGACACTTTATCTCTGTACGATGAGTTATTATCTTTGTACCAATCAACACATTAATCACAATTAAAGATACAAAATTTTCAACATGAAATAGAATGTTAATCAAACAATGTTGCTGCACACCAGGAGACAACAATATCAAACCTAAGTTGCATACCCAATATCAATATCCACCAATTTGTTGCGACATTGATACTCCGTTTGTGAGCTCAAAATGTAGATAATATATCTCTCAATGCGCTGCTTATATTAAGTTCATATAATTTCCTGAAGGCTACAAGTGATCCAGATGAAAGTTTGATAAGTAATCTTACCGATCCTTGAAAAACAAAGAAAATAATTTACATCAAATACAAATCTCATAAGCAGGGAAAGATTTAAAATATGAATAAAATAGATAACAAAGATTGCTTACATAATTTAAATGGAGTTGTATGACTATTTAATGAAATTTGAGTCTAATTACATAAACATATTCTTTATTCAAAATCTTAAAATAATAGGTTAATAGTTTTTTACTTATATAGAATATTTTATTTTCTTATTTTTAATTTAATGTAAGACTTAAATTTATTGTTAAAATTCTAAGAGTGACATGTCTAATAATCTATGCTTACAAAGGTCATCCAACAATTCTCAACAATACTCTTTTGTAAAGACATTACAAAAGAGTATTTACAATATGGTACCTGATGTAGTAATAATAAAATGAGTTAGAATTTGTCAATTAATCCGGTCTACTGGAGATTCGAGTTGAGTTGAATTTGAAAAAATAATTTTTTTAATACTCTAATCTTATGAATAAATAAGTGATAAAAATTATCAATATTATAAACTTATTTATTCGTTTTTTGGGTTTGTTTTGGATTATATTTGAGTTCTATGTTAATTTTTTATTTTGAATTGTCTTTGAAGTTTAACATCAATTTAGAGTGAAATTATTTAAATTTGAATTACAAAAAAAATTGTAATATTTTTTTGGACTTAAAAAAAAAAACCTTGTAATTAAGTGAACAATCAACCCGTTTAACCCACCAACTAATCCGTGATGGACCAGATCGAATTTGAATTTTTTTGGCATGCTAATAAATTAACCAGGTTAGATTAGCTAACTAAAAAGTGTTGCTTCTTCCACCACCACCAAATACTTCCTGCACCACCCCATACCGAATTTGTCCTTGCTATAAAAAGAGTGTCAAACATCCGTTTCACCTGCAACGGATGTGACATCTGTTTACATATTTTAACTTTTTTTTATATATATTTTAGTTTATTGTTTATATTTTTGACTTTATTTTAATAATATTTTTTATTTACGTAATATATTATAAAAAACAACACAAATTAAATACTTTATAAATTAATTTAAAATATAAAAAAAATTAAATAATATTTATATATTAATTTAAAATACAATAAATTAAGAAACTAAAAACTAAGAGAAAAAAAACCCGGATGTGGTCCATTTAAGTAATTATATAAAAAATATTCAAACAATTAATTAAATAATAATACATAATTTAAATTAATAAATAAAATAATTTATATATAATAACGTAATAAATTAATTTATTTTATTTAATTAAATAATTATTATTAATTTAATTAAATTGTAATTTTTTTTAATTAATTATAATCATCGGATATGTCTAATCCGTTAAGGATGTATCACATCAGTTTATTTTTTTAAAAAAATAATTAGTTTATTTAAATATTTTATTTTATTTAACTTATAGATTATTTAATTTTTTTATAATATATTATGAAAATTAATTTTATTTTATTTTGTTAAATAATTATTATTAATACAATAAATTAATAAACTAAAAGCTAAAAAATAAAAAATAAAGTTTGAAGAAAAACTTCTTTAACATCTGTTGAAGAAAAAAGGTGAAGTTGTAGGATTTTTTAAAATATAAAGGTTAGTTTTGAAATTTTCAAAACATGTGATGGTATAAGGAGTAATATGAGATAGTATAGGAAGTAATTCTTCTTATTAAATGACTAACTCGTGATAGGTTAAACCAGATTAGACTGGATGACCCATTTTGACAACACTAACAAACCTCATACCCAAAAAATTATTTCACACTACTTATTTACAATAATTTCTCAAATTACACATCCTCATTTCCATTAAAAGCTAAAGTCGATAACATGATAAACATTTGTATAAGCCCTGCGTCAAATTACATTAACAATGTAGTTATTGTTTGATCTATAGCAACAATAAAACCTAACACTAAATAATTTCTCAATTTATCAAAGGATCCATATCTTTTTCTACAAAAATACTTTAAATAAGTAAATATAATTGTGATTTAAGAAACAAACACACAAAGAAACGGTCATATTAAAACCATCAGATTTTATTTATAAAATGTGACAGTTCTCTAATTATCATATTATAGTGTAAAAAAGGCGATAATTTTAAACAATCGTCATAATATACATGATTATTTTAATATCAATTCAATTTCTATTTCCGTGTTTTGTAACGCATACCTAAAAAGTATGAAACTCATATTTAATTCTTTCACAAAAGATTTTTTTTTTTTATCGATTCTTTCTGCTAACAAATATTGCAAAATTATTATATTATAAAACTATAAAGTTATAAGACTATAAATTATAAAATACCATGCTAATAATATATATAGTACAGTGATGAGACAAGATAACAGTATCACTTAGTTAACAAAAAAATAATGATATAGACACAAATTTAATAGAGATTTTACTTAAAAATATTTAAATTTATTAGAAACTTATAAACCTAATTAAGAACAAATTATTAAATTTCAATTACATTGTTCATGTACATAAGTATTACTTCTAAGGCTATTAGTGGTTTCTTGATGCATGCTTCCAGTTGTTTTACACACAATACATTCAAGCATGTTTTTTTCAAACAAGTATCTTCAAGCTTTCAACACACTTGTTATGTGATGATTTTCTGACAAACATGAAACAAGCTTAGTATAAGGTCCTTGAAGATTTTCTTAGAAAATATAATTTATTGGTAAAAACATAAAGTATATATAACTTAATTAAAGATCTAAAAGGATTACATTTATTATCTATACTGTCTTCCGATATTTCTTTTTCAACTTGTATATATAGGTTGGTAAAGCAATCAGTCATTTAAGAAACACGAGACCTTCTTCCTATAAATATCAATAAATGAATTTCATTGTAAAAAAGTAATGCCATGTTAAATGTCATAATGCCTTGTACTTTTTATAATGACACTTCGTTAATTTGAGAGTTTATTTTTTATTTTTTAACTTGATCCAAGAAGTTATGGATCTATTAAACAAACATAACACACTTAAAATATTATGATTTGGTAAGAGCAAAATAATAAAATTATGAGCGAAAAAAAATGACACAAAAATTTAATATATAATATGTATACTTAGGTTTATGACAACATTATAAAGTATTTATTTTGATGTATCTAAAAGATTTACAATGTGTTGCTTGTATAGTCTAAGTAGTGTATCCGACTCGTTTAACATGTAATACAAAACTCGTTTATTGTATATTTTAAGATTCGTTTAATCACTAAGTGAGTAAACTTATGTAATATATGTGTTAATACACTTGTCTAATTTGTGTATAGATAAATGTATATTGTTAAACTTGTCTGATAAGTGTATGGACAAACTCATGTAGTATTTTTTTGCTAGTTAATTAGTGTATGAGAAAAGTCGTCTAATCATTGTATGTCTACACTCGTCTAATTTGTATTGTAATATTTGTTTAATCAGTGAATAAACAAATCTGTCAAATATGCATTAGACTCATATAATTTGTGTATGGATAAAGTTGCCTAGTGTATATTGTTAGACTCATGGACATACTCATCTAGTGTTTGTTGTTGGACTCATCAAATCAATGTATTAACAGACTCGTCTAATGAGTATTCTTTAGACTTATCTAACCAATTTATGGAATGACTCATCTCATATTTTTTTATGCCTGTCTAATGATTCTATATACAAACTCTTCTAGTATTTATTACTATACTTGTCCAATAAATTTATTGACAAACTCATTTAATATTTTTTTTGTTATATTCGTCAAACCATTGTATTCCTATATTTGTCTAATCAATGTATAGAACGATTCACTTAGTTTATTTTGTTATACTCGTTTAATTATTGTATGAATCTCATCTAATGTGTATTGCAAAACTTGTCTAATGTTTTTTGTTTTAATTTAATCAATGTATGAAGAAACTCGTTTCTTGTATATTACATACATGTATAATTTTTTTGTTATACTATTGGTAGTCTCCTCTCCTCTAATCAATGTACATGTAATGTATAATTTTATATAATGACAATACAAATACATTAATGATACATTTTAAGATAATTAGTTTGTTAATTTTTACATTTTGTTTCAGTCTTATTAAAGTCATG
Organism: Vigna radiata var. radiata; assembly: GCF_000741045.1. Classification (NCBI taxonomy): domain Eukaryota; kingdom Viridiplantae; phylum Streptophyta; class Magnoliopsida; order Fabales; family Fabaceae; genus Vigna; species Vigna radiata. The sequence continues at coordinate 34,506,205 of NC_028357.1, forward strand.
AGTTTTTATATTTTAAAGTTGAAAATAGAAAAAAAATTATTCAAAAAATTATAAAACAAAATTTATAATATTAAATAGTGTGATTTTTTTATTACAAATATATATTTTAAACCTTTAAAATTAACCATTAAGTATAATATTTTAATTTATTTTGTTACAAATATAATTATTTAAAACCTTATATAAAATTTGGTATATATGTGATTAATGTTAATTTTCTATTAAATAATATTGTCTTAATTTTTACAAACTAAAAATATGAAAAATATTCAATCATAAGAATATAAACTGTTTTATCTAATTAAAAAATCATTTTAATAAAGAAAGGTATAGAAAAATATCAAAATTAAAAAATAAATTATACATATGTGTATATGTTGAATGATAATAAACAACTATCCTAGTTTTATATTTTTTGCTTGTAATAATTAATTTGTAAATGAATAAATAAATTAAAACTATTATTATTATTATTTTAAAAATGTTATTATTTTCTTTTTAAGAATAAAATATTTTTAAGTTTTTCTAATTTTCCATTTTAACTAGAGATAGATAGATGTCATAGAGTGACAACATATTTCAAAGACTATTAAAAAAAATCCATCCTTTTTGAAAATCTTATATTTTTCATATAAGATATAAGATGCTTTAATTCAAATCTTAAATACTTTTAGCATTGTTCTCGATTAAAAGTGAAATCTTTCATTAATAATAATACTTATAATAAATAATTACATTAATATCTTATAGAAAAAGTGGATTTATCAATTGTCAATGTTCGTCAAACACATAAAAAATTTCATCAATAATCATTATTTTCTAATAATCATTAATAAACAAAAACTCGTTAATAAAAATATTATCGATAAAATTTATTAATAAATATCTTGATAATTATTCACAGATATATTTATTATTAATTATTAAAGAATATATATTTGTCGTCAATTAACAAGGAAAATATCTATCAATAGTTATACGATTAAAGTACGGACTCTCATCCACAAAACTTTTCTAACAAGTTCATCATGTCGAGTTTTAGGAATTGTTTTTTTTTTTTTTTTATTCTCCTTTTGAAAAAACTTTCTAATAAAAGGTTTTTCAATGAATGATTTAACAAACTTTTTCATTGAATAATTAAAGTAAATGCTTTCGCCTGGGACCTTGTCTAACAGTATTTAAAATTATTGAAGTACTTGGAAAAATAATAATTATAGTGTCGGGTTGACGAAGACTTTCATAATGAAAATGTGGTTCATATAAGTTTACATGATTGGTAAGGATGAAGATGTGGTTCATATGGCAATAATATCAAGGAAAATGATATATGAACAACAGATTTGGACAATATTTAGACACAGGACACGTGTCTAAATGTGATTCGTTCAGCTAAAATTTGATTTTCAAATGAAATGCTGATGTGGTAGCAGAGAGAGAAAGTCTCAAATTTTGAATCTGATATACATTTCGCAAACCAAATCCCGTGTCCATTTCGCAAACCCGCGTTTGTTGCCCATTTCGCAAACCCACCTCTGACCATCTCGTGCCCACCGGTGACCACCGCCGCCGGAGACCCGCCGCCCGTCCGCCGTCTTCCATCCACCAAGAATTGCGGTTCCATTTTCTCGCGGCAGAACCCTAAAAGCGCGTTGGAGAACCAGCCGCCCTTGGCCAACTCGTGTCCACCGATGACCGTCCTAGGAACACACTGCCGCTGCCGGAGACCCTCCTCCCATCCGCCGTCTTCCATCCACCGAGAATCGCAGTTTCATTTGCTCGACGGCAGAATCCTAAACCCAAAGCAAGGTCAGTTCTTTGATACCCAAACTCATTAGTTCTTCACCCATTAATTGTCTGCTATTGCCAAAAGAAACAAAAATTGAAATGCTTTATCAATGTTAGATTAGTTTATCACTTAGCAGGCAAAATATCGTGAGATTTTGAAATTAGGATTTTAGCATTTGTGTAAGAAACTAAGCTGTCCGTTAGAACTTTATAAAAATATCAATAAGTTTTCCAAGATGGTATCATGTTGTTAACTGATATAAAACTCTACAGAGTCTGTAGAAAAAATTTGTTTGATTTACCATACAATTGTTTCCGGTAATGAGCTATTGAATCAACCTTTTTGGGTCTTGTAACCCAGAGAGTATTGTGTCAAATGAAGAAGTTTGTTAGAAATGACAGATTGAAAATTTCAAAGGTATGGTTCCTGTAAGGTTGTTTTGATAGATATCCAATTCTTGTAACTTTTGAAGGTTTCCTACATTCGGAGGAATATTTCCTTGTAACATATTTTGCTCCATACCTAGGAAAAACAATTGACTAACGTTGCTTATGAAGGCTCGTATTTGCAGTGACAGTTTGTTTGCACCAATGACAACTTTTGCATGATTTAAAATAGAACTTTTCAATCTTCAATGGTCTGTATTTTAAAGAATTTGACTTTATTAGTTAAACTAAACTTACAAATATTTAGATACATGTATAAAAACGTAGTTTTAATAGTAATTTAAAAATTTTGTAATCTTATATAGATATCAAATATTATTGATAGTCATTTCAACTTATAATGGAGATTAATTGAAGGTGTGGTATATATTTGGGTTTTCCGATTTAATTACAGATAACATATTAGGAATTTTTTTTATTATTATTGCTAGTTACACATTCATATATAAGGATATTTTTCCTGTATCCCCATAATATGTTGCTGCGTCCCCTTTGATTTTAAAATTACGACTCTGTCCTTTGTATTTTAAAATCACATTACCATAACTTACAAATATTTTGATATCTTAAATATCAAATATGAAATGGAATTTAAGTTGGTTGCTGTATGTGAAAGGGAAGGAGAGAGATTAATGATGTGTTGAGTTTGATTAAGATGTTAATTTTAACCGTAGGAAGTTTAATATATAACAATGCACTGGCATATTTTGTTGGGGTTTGGAAACGAGTGGCTTGTAATTTTAAAATGTGTTTAATTTGTATGAGCGAATATTATCTAGTCTTCTATTGAGAAAGAAGAACTGAAGATTTTCCCTTTTTGCTGACAAATGTTAGTATGTATATATTTGGTTTCATCCGAAGATATCTCTTATATTTTTTTTTTCGTTCTATTGTTGGTGTTCTCCATGATTTTAAGTTCATTCGTATTATAAATAAAAATTAGAAAATGTTTACAATAGGAGACACATATTTGAATTCTGAAGGATTCTAATTTATTTTGTAATCTATATTCTTGATTGATATTTTTTGTTTGAAAGTGAATGTTATAACACTAATAGCAGTAAACTTGTATGGAAAAAACTTGTGTTTGCCACATATTTTAAGATGAGGGGAGATGAGTGAAATGAGTTATTCGAAAAAGGATCTTATCTTTGCTCCGTACTAGGGAAAGTTTCCTGGGACTTTGTGTGTGCCTTTTGGCTTTGATGGTATCTTTTTGGTTTTAATAAAAAGTATTTATTACCCATGATTTTTTGACAGCCATGATTTTTTTTTAATAACTTCTTTAATCAATCATTCATGGTTAATATGAAGTTTATATGTGATGTGGTTTTTGAACTATTCGTTATCATTGTAATGAATCATAAGATATTTAGTACTGATTTTTATTTTCACTGCATTCAAGTTATGTGAATATTTTATACTTTTTATCTTAGCCTTCTTATGATCTCTGAATTATTCTGTGGCATTTCCGTTTTCCTGTGTCTGCAGATATTGCAATTTCTCTTAAACTAGTTTTCTCCTACTTTCTCAGTAATATTTACAATAATATTTTTTTTTTGTTTCTAACACATCCTTTATTATTTTTGCCCCGTGAGAGTTTGTTTTATTCACTCAAATATGAAATCTCTATCAATACCATCCTTATTTCACTATTAACATAAAAAGCTCATATGATATGACACCATTTCACCTCAAAATGTTGCATTTTTTTTCGGTTAAAAAGATATAATGAAAAATGGATGGAGAGATGAAAACATTTGGGAATTTGAAGTTTGACATTAAAATGATAAAATTAATCTTTAAGGAATGATGTTGCTTTAAGTGTTTTCTCTTACTTCTGACTTGTTAAAGATGAAAATATTTACTTTGTCGTCATTGTTTTGTTGCATTTAAAATGATAAAATTAATCTTTAAGGAACGATGTTGCTTTAAGTATTTTCTCTTTTGCATATGAATTATTGTCGTAATTGTTTTGTTGCATTTAAAATAACTATGCATAATTCTTATTCAGTCCAACTTCATTGATGCAAAAACATTGTAGTATGCTTTCTTTTGAATTGTTTGTTGTTATCATTGTTTGGTTTTGGTTCAGTGTCATGGAGGAAGTGGGTGAACACAATAAAGCTTCTGATACTAAGGAAACTTGTGAATCCCTCACACCAACATTATCTTTCAAACCATTCAAAGTAATCAAGTGTTCCAGCTTAAGGTGCAACAAGAGAATATAGACTAAAAAGACAAAGTTGTTATATTTATTGATTATTTTTTTAGTACTTTATTTAAAATATCCTCATGTAAGTCTTTCAATATTATAATATATTATTATTATATTGTAATGTGTCATTACTGGACAAAATAAAGATTTGGAATTGCATTTATGATCAAACACGTGGCCAAAGATCCATATTTATTAGAACCCTTGGTGTTGGTAAACAAGTGGTACCAAAGGCTAAATAAATGGGTAATTCAAGTGAGGTTTTTGTACAGGGAGGTAGACTGTGAAAATGATGGTAATTTAGGACTGCCTAATTCGTTTTTCGACCTTTTTTTTCCAATATAAAGTAATTTGGAACCAATTTCCAAACAATTTATGAACAAACACGTGGCCAAAGATCCATATTTATTAGAACCCTTGGTGTTGGAAAACAAGTGGTACCAAAGGCTAAATAAGTGGGTACTTCAGGTGAGGTTTTTGTACAGGGAGGTCAACAGTGAAAATGATCGTAATTTAGGACTGCCTAATTCGTTTTTCAACCTTTTCATTCCAATACAAAGTAATTTGGAACCAATTTCCAAACAATTTATGAACAAGAAGGTGGCCAAAGATCCATATTTATTAGAACCCTTGGTACTGGAAAACAAGTGGTACTAAAGGCTAAATAAATGGGTACTTCAGGTGAGGTTATTGTACAGGGAGGTAGACTGTAAAAATGATGGTAATTTAGAACTGCCTAATTCATTTTTCAACCTTTTCTTTCCAATATAAAGTAATTTGGAACCAATTTCCAAACAATTTTTGAACAAACACGTGGCCAAAGATTCATATTTATTAGAACCCTTGGTGCTGGAAAACAAGTGGTACCAAAGGCTAAATAAGTGAGTACTTCAGGTGAGATTTTTGTACAGGGAGGTCAACAGTGAAAATGATCGTAATTTAGGATTGCCTAATTCGTTTTTCAACCTTTTCTTTCCAATACAAAGTAATTTGGAACCAATTTCCAAACAATTTATGAACAAGCACGTGGTCAAAGATCCATATTTATTAGAACCCTTGGTGCTGGAAAACAAGTGGTATCAAAGGCTAAATAAGTGGGTATTTCAGGTGCGGTTTTTGTACAAGGAGGTAGAATGTGAAAATAATGGTAATTTAGGACTGTCTAATTTGATTTTCAACCTTTTTTTTCCAATATAAAGTAATTTGGAACCAATTTCCAAACAATTTATGAATAAGCACGTGACCAAAGATCCATATTTATTAGAACCCTTGGTGATGGAAAACAAGTGGTACCAAAGGCGAAATAAGTGGGTACTTCAGGTGAGGTTTTTGTATAGGGAGGTAGACTATGAAAATGACTGTGAAAATGATGGTAATTTAGGACTCCCTAATTCGTTTTTCAACCTTTTTTTCAAATACAAAGTAATTTGGAACCAATTTCCAAACAATTTATGAACAAGCACGTGACCAAAGATCCATATTTATTAGAACCCTTGGTGCTGGAAAACAAGTGGTACCAAAGGCTAAATAAGTGGGTATTTCAGGTGAGGTTTTTGTACAGGGAGGTCGACTGTGAAAATGATGGTAATTTAGGATTGCCTAATTCGTTTTCAAACTTTTTTTCCAATACAAAGTCATGTCAATACAATAATTTACATCATTACCAATTAAACGAATTCAATTTCAAATTTCTTTCTGCAAACATTTCATGAATCGTGACATCCAAATTTTGTGTGGACTGTAGTGCAAAGATATAAAACATGGATAATTTTAATCATCAAATATCATTACCAATAAATGTAACAAGTACTTCTCCTTCAATATTCCTAAGAAAATAAATGCATATTCAGCATGAATACATATTCTAAAAGTTCTAAACAAATAACAAATCACTATTTGTTTAAAATATTTACGAAATGTCTAAATCTTGCAACACTTGATTCTTTCGCACATTCGCAGCATCCAAAATCCATTGACAAACATATTGCTCCCTGAACTGTTGGAGTTCATCCTGCAAAAACAAAAAAGCACAACATTTGAATAAACTGTAACATTTATATCAAAGCTCCACAAGATGGAAATTTTTTCAGCTTACATTTGTATAAGTGGGCATTGTGTTTCCATCGTATTTCTGAATTCCATCCCACAACTCCATAATTTTTAACACAATTCCATCCTACAATCAAATCTACGACAAACAAAAGTCCAACAACAAGGTAATGATATTTAACACATGAATGATACAATAAAATATTATATTAACAAAAATGTACATTACAAACTTACAAGTTTGGTTGGCTTAGAATTTCCAAGTGTTGTACCTCCAACGACGATTTGTTGTCTACTTACATTTTTATAATCTTCATATGTTGTGCAATCCATTACTGTGAATCCAACGAAATTGATTAACTAAATTGACTTACTCAACAAATCATGATGAAAGTTCGAAAACAACCTTAAATGGATGTGTATGAATGGCTTAATGCAAAGAAAACAACAAAAAGAAACTAAATGTCTAAGCGAGTAGTAATGACAACTTCATTTGCCAAAATAATAAAAGTGGACCCGTCCCCTTCTCGAATTTCTATGCTCAAAACGACAATAGTTACTCTCTAGAAAAAACCACTACTATAACAATTATAAAGGTATTCAAGTAGCAGTTTTCAAGAGACCCATCCGTGCTATTAGAAATGATACAAGAATTTATAACCATTCAATCCATTTGACACAGTCATCATGAGTTGTCATAATTCTTGGTATGTATATGGTACGATTTAAGCATCTCACAGCCTCATTTTTTTTTTCTTGACAAATATTTCTTACATCAAACAAAGAGCATTTCATGTAACCAAACCAACGTCAAAGTTTATTTCTTCGTGACTAAGCTTACAAGACATCTATTTTGCTGAAATATCCCAAAAATAAATCTTGTGACCACATACACACAAAAAAATGATCTGAGAAAGGAACCATGAAGGAGGCATGCAACGGATCTATGCCTAGCACAAAAGGCTAGTGTGAGGATGGAAAAAAAATAGTGACAAACCTCTTTAAAAGGAAATAGCAACTCATTAAATAACAGTTTCATAAGTGGCTGAACCTGATCAGACAAAAGTAAATAATTATACTGATATTTGAGGTGAGAGTAATGAGGTCGAAAATGAGGTTTATCCTTACAAGATTCTTATTAACTAAGGTATAATTTTTTTTCTTTTAAGAATTTAGATGTCTGTCACCAACTTTAACTTCTGAAATGTAGTTAGTTTATCTAAAGATTTTATGATTGAATTAAATTAATCACTAAATATTTTCCAATCTAGCCACCCATTGAAACGATATATGTAGTTTTTAAATTGGTTCCAGTATGTTAAAACGATAAAAAAAAAAATTATGACCAAATAGCGTCACTAAATATTTCTACACTGAAAATTTTGATGTTAGAATTTGTCACCTTTTAAATTTGGTGGTTAATTCAATCACTAAAATAAATAGTGACTAGTTTTTGTCATCAGGGACTGTTTTTTTTTTTTCGGTCTTTATATTAACTTTTTTAAAGGGAAATTACTCACTTTGAATAGAAGCATATAAAATTTTATCATGACAATATTGGCAAAACTAATTACATGTAAAAAAAATGAAAGATCCATAAACATTAAACCTTAATATTCAATACTTTAGTGTCTCACTGGAATAAAATACAATCAAGTCTGGTTGTGATAAAAAACAGCTATATTTAGGGATAGATGAAAAATGTGTTGACAAATTCCAATCAATCTTCTAATAATAAAGCATTTCAATTTTTGTTTCTTTTGGCAATAGCAGGCAATTAATGGGTGAAGAACTAACGGGTTTGGGTATCAAAGAACTACAAAGAACTGACCTTGCTTTGGGTTTAGGGTTCTGCCGTCGAGCAAATGGAACCGCGATTCTCGGTGGATGGAAGATGACGGACGGGAGGAGGGTCTTCGGCGGCAGCTATGCGTCCCTAGGGCGGTCACCGGTGGGCACGAGTTGGCCAAGGCGGGTGGCGGCTGGGTCTCCAACGTGCTTTTAGGGTTCTGCTACGAGCAAATGGAACCGCGATTCTTGGTGGATGGAAGACGGCGGATAGGCGGCGGGCCTCTGGCAGCGACGGTCACCGGTAGGCACGAGATGGTCAAAGACGGGTTTGCAAAATGGGCAACAGACACGGGTTTGCGAAATGGGCACAGGATGGGCACGAGATTTGGTTTGCGAATTGTATATCAGATTCAAAATTTGAGACTTTCTCTCTCTGCACCACGTCAGCATTTCATTTAAAAATCAAATTTCAGTTGGACGAATCACATTTAGACACGTGTCATGTGTCTAAATGTTGTCCAAATCTGTTGTTCATATATCATTTTCCTAATATCAACGATGATAAGATACCTGTGTTTAAATTATATCTTGGTTTCCAAAATTGATTCATTAAGCATTAAATTTGTTAAAAAAATTATTTATACTTTACTTATGAATCTAATGATATAATGAAGATATTGGATAACGAGAAATTAAATGAGTTTTATTTTTTTTAATCAAGATTTTCTATACGAGATGTTAGTAATTCTTTTAATATGATATTTGATAAATATGGTTTTGATGAGTTACTTTGAGACATGTTCGTTAAGTTTTTGCAAATGTAACAAATTATATTATATTATTGAGATGGTTTTGAAAATTAAAATTTTGTGTTCTAAATTATTTGTGAGGTTTTTATTTCTGGCGAGAATTTCAAAATGATTATTTTCTTTTTTTTACGTTTCAATTTGATCTTTATTTTGTGAAAATTGTAACAATAATCCATTTTAATGTAAGCCTAATTATAATGTCGTTGGACCTAATTTAACGACACAGGTGTAATTGTTACAATTTTTACAAAATAATGATCTGATTGAGACGTGAAAAAAGAAAAGGACCAATTTGAGATTCTCACTCCAACTAGGGACCTCACGAATGATTAAACCTATATGTGTGTATGTGGGCGTGCACGTGTGTGTGAAATGTTGTATGATTTTCCAATAGCGAGCTTGATGTGTGAAAGAGTGAATTGTACTTGTTACATAATATACGATAATTGTAAAACCCTTTGTTTTAAAAAACTAATAAAATGTTACTTCAAAAAAACTCATACGCTTAATCTTCTTTAAATAGCCTCTATCCTTTCACTTTCTCATCTAGTTTTTTTTTTTTTTTTTGCATTTTTTTCACATTATTTGTTGTTGAGGTTATGTTATTATGTTGCTCATAGTAGTATTGATGTTATTTCATTTAAGAATTATATGAATGGATGAGTTGTAAGGTATTATTAGAGAGGGAATTATATGCATGTGTAATTTCTTTAGTGTATGTATTAATGTATGAACTCAAGTAAAAAGACATCTTGACGCTCCAATAACTCGACATAGAGTAAAATAAGTTATTTGGTTTTGCATTTTTTTTTTTCACATTCTCTGGTTTTGAGGTTTTGTTATTACGTTGTTCACAACAATATTGATGTTATTACACTTAAGAATGATATGAATGGATGAGTTGTAGGGTATTACTAGGGAGAGAATCCTATAAATATGTAATTTCTTTAGTGTATGTATTAATGTATAGATTCAAGTAGAGAGATATCTTAACGCTCTAATAACTCGCCACACTCATATATAGTAAAATGAGTTATGTGGTGAAGAATAACAAGAGGTCATAGTCTAAGAACTTTTCCTTGGCCTAAGATATAAAAGGAAATAACCTTGTGAGTGGTAGGATGAAATCCACTGACAATGCCTTTGTAGAACAATCAGGGCTACCATAAGTGCATGTCTCGTGTGAATATCATATCAATGCATGTATCCAGGATCAAGTCTTGAATTTGCCTATGTTGTGACATGTGTGTCTTTATGAATTCTTGGTGTGAATGATTGGATAGATTGTAATAATATGATTTTTCCTCTTTACCTATTAGCTTACCCTCACATTGTTTGTGGATTTTGTTGTTTTGTGTTCCTTCTCATACAATTATCACCTCAATTGTATAAGCAGATTGGGATACAAGGTTGAAGACATATCTGGAAGAAAATGATGATGTAATTGTCTAAACATCAATTTAGAAGTTATTGACTTTGTAATCATTTTGAAAAAGGTTTAGTCATTCAGATAGTCTCTATTTTTGGTAACTTTTTTTAATTAGGTCCCTCACTTTTCTTTTGTCTCAATTGGATCCTATTTTTGAAAAATTTAAGCAATTAGGTCCTTTCTGTTAATTCCATACTAACATCGTTAAAAAGGTGTCACATGCCAGTTCATGATTTTTATGATTTTTTTAATTTTTTTTTAAAATAAAAAAAAAACTACCACATGTCAAGCTGACATTGTGCACGTGGTAATTATAGTGTGACGTGGCAATGGTAGTGCCACATGTCACCAACAATGCCACATGTCACTGTCAGGCCACTTGTTATTGTATATATCTTAATTTGACTATATTAATCTTTTGTCTCAATTTGGTCTATGTATTTTTATTTTTTTCTCAATTTAGTCCTATATTTTTAAATTAAACATTTTTGTTCTTTTCTAAATTCAAACAAAATTTAATTTTTATATTAATCTTTACAATTTATTAATACAAATTGTTATTTTTTATAAAAAAAATAAAAAAATTACAAACTAACATATGACAAATTTTATTTATGTAATGCTAATGAAAATAACTTAGTTTCATTAAAGTTTTCAAAACAAAAACTAAATTGAGACAAATAAAAATAAAGCAACTCATTTAAAATTTTTTACAAAATTAAACTACAAATGAAATTGAATGAGCAATCTATAAAAATTAATATTTCAATAATAAATATTTTTGTGAAGGTGATCTATACAAAAATAGTCTCACTGTTTTCTCAACAATTAATAAAAAGTTTCTGGAGTTAAATATTAAGACTTAGAATACATCATCACTGAAAATTCACTTAACAGAAATAGATTTAAAGATAAAAATTTAAAAAATGTACATACCATTATTTCATTTAGTTAAATCTTCTAAAATTATTTGTACGTCAACTTTCTCGAAACCTTTTAGAACAAAATTTTTTCGAACAAAGAGTTATATTTATTTTAATCTTTTAATAAAAATGCAGAAGACACTGCTAGTGGCACATTACATCGTCATTGTCACATGCTAAAATGTCAGCTTGACACGTGACAAAAATTTTAATTTAAAAATATTAAAAATATTTAAAAAATTCAAAAAAAATCACAAATTAATACCTATTTAATAGTGTAAGATTGAGAGACCTATTTAAGAAAAAGTAACCGAGATAAAGATTATCTAAAATATTAAAACATTTGAAAAACTATTAAATTGTTTTATGTTATATTATATCATAATTTTTTAGTTATAGTTTTTTATACTTGTCATGTTAGTATGGTTGCATCTTATTATAAGATTACCCCTAAATAGACTACTTGTCCTTAACTATTCAACATGTAATATTTTATTTTAATAAAAATATTATACATTAAAATGGATTCTCAAAACATAATTAAAATAAATAGTTAAAGTTAAGGAGATTCATACAAAATGTTATAATTATATCTAAAATATTATAAATAATAAACAACATGTTTAATGATATATATATATATATATATATATATATATATATATAAGGAAAATGATCCTTGTACGCTATCTTTATTTATTTTCTAAAATTTAAAATCCCTTGAAAATGTATTAAAACTCTAGCAAACACCATTTAAAATAATTACTTGACTTTTTTTTCAACACACCAAATATCTCATGATATATTAGGATAGAAAAAACAATGGATTTTAATTGAGGAATTAAAAACAAAAGAAAATACATAAATAATAAAAAATCAGAACACTTTTACTTTTGAAGAATACAACTTATTTGTGCCTTAGTTAATGTTATTATGGAGAAAAAAATTGTTAAAAAACCAAACATTAAGTTAAACATATTTCATCAATATTTTCAAGAATTATTCGAAAATACCTATATACTTCATTAACATTTTCCCTTTTATTTTTTCAATAAACTCATTCTTTCTAAATAAAATAAAAATATCTGAATTTTTCAAACATGGTTTCAAACTAATAAATATATGTGGTGAGATACAGTCTAATTTTTGAAAAAGTAGTTAAATATAATCATAAAAACATTATTTAACCTAAAAATGAATTTGACTTGTCAAATATAAGAATTTTGTGGACTAATTTTGTTGATCGTACTAAAAAAAACATGTTAAATATTTCGTTAACAAATATTATTTAAATAAAAAAATCTATAATAATTAATTAATACTAAATATAGACATTTTAAGAATTCCAACAATGAAACTTAAAAGATTAAAATAGGATGAAAAAGAATTCAGTTATACATATAAGTTAACTCTGTGTCGTCATAACTCACATTGATTGCGAATTCATTTATTTGCCGTTACTTTTTTCACTTTTTACTCTCTTTCTTGAACAGATACTAAACTTTTATAATATTTTATTTTTGTATCCTGTATTAAATTTTACATTTTTATAATATTTTATCTTTATATTATATATTCAATGAATGCAAGAGTGTATTCAAGTCAGTAATTCGGTCCGACTCGGTTCGATCCGATTCGACTTCATCATGAATTTGTGAGTAAACGGATTGGTTCATTAGTTCATTTAATTATATTTTTTAAAATAAAAAATATAAACTTTTTCTGTAATTTAATTTTAACTAAATTTTACTTCCAAAAAATTATGTTAAAGACAATTTAAAATAATAATAAAAAGTACAATATAATTCAAATGTCATCCAAAAATAAACACAAGAAACATACAAATAAGTTTCTTATATTCATCATTTTTTGGTCCTTATTCAACAACATCAACAAAAAAATTAATAGTTTAATCTATAATATAATTTCTTAAATTCAAAGATATCAAAAAGAGCTTGTTCAAATAATATATACTCAAATGGTTTAAATAAAATGAACAAAATCTGATACAAGCATGTCAGAACATGAAAAAAATCATTCCATGTCTTCAAATCCCCCAGAACAAAAAACAAATTCGCAAACTCCTATTTTTGTCATTATAGGTTTTTTTTTTTTAGAAAAAAAAGAAAAGAAAAAACGAAGAGTGTTTTACCTACTCCTTGAAAGAATTTCAGAGAGCAAGTACCGTAAGAGTGATTTATGAGAGCAAATATTACTTTTTTTTTGTATACATATTGAGTGAAGAGAGTATTTTATTTTCTAGGGTTTCATAAATAAAATAATAAATTAAAAAAATAAAATTTGGTAGGTGGGTTGGTGGGCCAATCTGACTCACTACGGATTCAACCTGCGTGAACCGGGTTGAAATCTGACCCGGATATAGATGGATTGTATTTTTCAAACCCAACCCGACCCAAAAATCGTGACAGACCGAATTAGTCCACAAGTCATGACCTATTTTGACGGCTCTAATGTCCAATACTATTCTTATAGTACAAAATGGACTCAAACGAATCATAGAAAATGGACTCAAACAAATCAGCCCACACTTCTTTTTAGGTTTAAATACCTTTTTAGTCCCCAAGTTGGAAGCTGAATTTCTGTTTTGTACCCACTTTTAAAACTGAAGTTATTTAGTTCCCATATTACGAATTTTGTAAAAATTGGGTCTCTTCCGTTAAATAGGTGAAAATGACGTTAAATGATTGCACTTTTCTTCTTTCTCCTCTGCTTTTTTCCTCACACTTTCTTCTCTCTCTTTTGTATTTCTTTCAGCATTAATGCCACTTTTTTCTCTCTCTTCCATCATTGATTTTTCCTCTCCCTTTTCATTTAATTACTTTTTCCTCCTTAACTCATTTCAAATAAACTATTAGGGTTTTGAATGTTTAATATTTTATCTAACGTATTAACTCATTTCATCAAATATTAGCAGCATAGATCTGTGTTAGTTTTTTTTAAAATTTTTTTTTCTAAAGTGAATGATGTTGTAGATAGATGCAGGAGCGGGTATGAAGAGCAGAACGAGTGGTATTTCTTCAGCCATAAAGATAAAAAGTATCCAACAGGGGCAAGAACTAACAAAGCTACCATGGCGGGGTTTTGAAAGGCTGCAGGAAGAGACAAAGCAGTTTATGACAAGACAAAACTTATTGGAATGAGAAAATGGACAAAAGTCTGATTGGATCATGCACGAGTATAGACTCCAATCCGACGAGAATGGACCTCCTCTGAATCAGTGCTCCTATGCGTTTTATATGAAACACCATAAACCTTTTGGAAGGGTGGAGAAAGCAACCGTATAGAAATGCAAAGGATGTGCACGGTGGAGGTGAAGGTGGCGGTGGAGGGTTCCTTTTGTGAGGTTGGAAGTCAGTGTCATGGTTTCAGTGCTACACCACATAACACTGTATAAGCATGAAAGAAGAGAAGCAACGTCTATTTTCTTTGGTGAAGTGAGCAATGTATCAAATTATTGCAGGAAGTGTAAACGAGGCTTCAGTTCACAACTGAGTAGTTTACATCAGTTGATGAAATGAAAAATATGTTAACTTTGGAAGCTCAAGGAATTGCTTTTACACCATAATTGCTTCTTTTACCCATCATTCTGAAAAGAAGTAACCTTTCAAAAACGTTATAATTTTCAAAATAATGTTATCGAGAGACTTTCAGATTGATTATGAACTCAAAACATTTTCAAGACATTGATTCTGAAAAAAAGAAAAAAAAGAGTAATCAACGACAAGAGTGACCACTTTCAATTCAGCACTGCTACTTCAGCCGTAGTAGTATGTGGCTAATTGAAAAAAAGAAAAAAACGAGTAACTATGACAAGTTCAAGAATAGTTGGCACTTTGCAACATATATATAAAGAGATAACGATGAGTAATGGCGGTTATTTAATTTTCTATTCCAGCGTGTGTCTTGTAATATATATATATATATATATATATATATATATATATATATATATATATATATATATATAATTCTTCTGTTTCGTGTTTTGTTTTATTTATTTTTTTCAGCAGTGTTATTTACTTTCTTGGTACACGAGTTTGCAGGTTAAAACAAACCTTGTACTTACCCTAAACCTAAAGATAAAGAGAGAAAACAACTTGTTTTTATTCAATTCTCCCTTTCAGGTGTTGATTGATGTTGGAGCTTCAATTTACAAAAAATTTCATACTTTCCAGTGAATGGCGTGCTTGTGTTAATGGAAGAGAGAGAAAAATTCACACAAGAACTTTATGCCAATTTTAGTAATAACTACATTTAATTGCATTAATGGAAGAGAGAGAAAAAACAAAAAAATTGAACATGACAGACAAAAAGTTGTACAACAGAGGAGAGAAGATAAAAAGTATGCTAGATCAGCATATAATTAACGCCGTCGCTGTTAACTTATCGGAGATGACCTTATTCATATAATTTTTATAACATAGGGATTTAATGTCTTCATTTTTAAAAATGGGTATAAAACAAAAATTCAGCTCCCAATTTAGGGACTAAAAAGGTAATTAAACCTTTCTTTTTATTGAGAGATGACTTTTAAGCTACCCCATTCTCATTCCCACTTGATCTATAAAACTATTCAAGAATACATTCACATGTTATTTTTCTAAACATCTCTGAATTCCACGTACAAGAAAACTTATATCTTTTTACATTAATATAATCCAGTTATGATGTTAAAAATTGGACTGGTGCACAATTTTTTAAGCAAGAAGTTAGTTTGACACGGATCTCAAACGAACATTCATTTTGACACTATTTTTAATAATATAATAATATATATTATGATTTTAAATTACATGAGTCGTACTTTTGTGATACGACATCTCAAATTTACATGGTAGCCGTATTAACAAATAAATCAGTGATAAATACATTTTATTATTTTATTATAAAAAATATTTTACATACAAGTTTTTTATATTTATTAAAAATTATTTCTTTTATTTTTTTATAACCATTTTATTATTATGATTTGTCTGAATGTAAAAATTAGATAAATAATTTTTTATACACTTAACTATTTTAGATTTATTTCACATTATTTTTTCTTACTTTTTATTTTTATTTTTTAAAAAATATAAAACTTTACATTTTAATAATATTTTATTCGTCAAATAAATGTAAAACTTTAAAAATTATAATACTATTTTTTTTTTACGTGTATGTACGGGAAAGTTTACATCATATAGTTTATAAATTTATCAATTTATTCTTTATATGTCTATATAATCAAGCGTTTCTGGCAAGGCAGCAATACCAAAAGCCATGATCTCATTGGTAGTGTTTGGGTTCCTCACGCTCCTTTTCACCTTCTCATTGCTCACAGAGTTGAGAAAGCCCTCTGCAGAAAAGAGAAGGCTACCTCCGGGGCCAAAGAAACTACCCTTCATTGGCAACCTCCACCAGCTTGGAACGTTGCCCCATCGATCCCTTCAACACCTTTCACGTAAGCATGGACCTCTCATGTTCTTACAGCTAGGTTCCATACCAACCTTGGTAGTCTCTTCTGCTGACATGGTGAAAGAGATCTTCAAAAACTATGACTCAGTTTTCTCTGGGAGGCCTCTATTACACGCCGCAAACCGCTTAGGATACGGTTCAGCCGTGAGTTTTGCACCGTACGGTGAGTACTGGAGGGAAATGAGGAAAATCATGATCTCAGAGTTACTGAGTCCGAAGAGGGTTCGATCGTTTGAAGCTGTGAGATTTGACGAGGTGAAACGTATGCTTCAGGCTGTTTCTCTGTCCTCTGGTCCTGTCGACCTGAGTGAACTTACTCTCTCGGTGACCAACAATGTTGTTTGTCGGGTTGCTCTTGGCAAAAGGGAAAAGGGTACGGGTGATTCAAATAAGGTTTACAGAATGCTTAAAGAAACGCAGGAAATGTTGGGAGGGTTCTTCGTGGATGACTTCTTTCCACATTTGGGGTGGCTGAACAAATTCAGTGTCCTTGAAAGCAGGCTAGAGAAGAATTTCAGAGACATGGACCGGTTTTACGACGAAGTGATCAAGGAGCACGTTGATAAGTCTCGTGAGACGGCAGGAGCAGAGCATGAAGATGTGGTGGATATGCTGCTTCAAGTTCAGAAGGATCCCAATCAACCCATTGCCATCAGTGACCAACAAATTAAGGGAGTATTAGTGGTGTGTTTATTAATTGAAAAATGTTTTTTTAATATTTTTTTTTATAAAATAGTTTATGATTAGTTGGTTTTAAATATATTTTTTTAAATTATTATTATTATTATATAATATATACAACACTTTGAAAACCACCAAGTTAATAACTATTATATTAATATTTTTATTATTTTTTAATTAGATTACTTATTTACACACACACATAATTAGATTAATACGAGTTTTAAAATTGGTATTATTTTAAGGATATCAAATTATCGTTTCTTAGATTATTCTCATTGCATCTCTCTCTCTCTCTATGTATTTTATAACTCAGTCTTATTCTCTTTCTATATATTTTATATAAGAGTAAAACTTGATAACTTTTTATATCTGAAGGTAAGATGTCTTATTTTAATTTTTTTGAGGATCACCTTATAATTTTTTTTAAGACTTTCTTACTAGTTTTGTTTCAATGTATGAAACTTATAAAAGACTTGTACTTTTATAATTTCACTTATACTTCAATGTAATTTGAATTTTTAGAAAACAAAAGCAACTTTTTAATCTTATATTCTATAATTTTATTTGAAATTATATCATTAATAAATTTTTAAAATTTAATTCTTAAGCTTAAAACTCTTGGACTAAAATTGATTATCTACTTATATATATTTTTATCACTTTACTTTGTTATATATGGTACCATTGCTCTGTGTGAAATAAATGGATGATCTTGGCGTATCATTTCTGGGATTTTTAATTGAAATCTGGTTGGTGGGTACCAGAAAGCACGTGGAACAAATGGGATGATTAAACAAAGAAATGAAAAATAGAAATCAAATGAATTTTTATGAAGTAATGCAAAAATAAAATATATTTTCGTATAAATATGAATAATGGTATATTTTGACACAATTTTATATTTATAAGAAATAAATTTTTATATTTTTTAAGAAAAATTAAAAACGTAGTATTGAATGTAAAATATTTACATTACTCTAAATATCATGAGATATTTGTTTAATCTAAAAGAAAAGAAAAATACAAAGCGTTGATTTCTGTGTTCCTTTCTCTTTCAAAGGAAGTGTGTGGAAGGATTTGAATACCACTCTTTTCTGGATCATCTTTTCTTAATTACGTCACGTGGACACCTTTTCTTTAAAAGAATTTCAGCCACAAGTTAAGTTGACTTTAATTTAATTAGAATTAGGAGAAAAAAAGAAAAAAAGTTATGTTGATACAATGTTTGATAGAAGGCATGGCTCTTTTAATTGGTTAGTAGACCTGAAGTAGTGCTCATTACACACTAATCTGATACAAATAATAATTTTTGTGTTGAAAATATATGTAGGACATATTTGTAGCAGGAACTGATACTGGTGCAGCAACAATGATATGGATAATGACCGAGTTGATTAGGAATCCGAAAGCGATGAAAAAGGCACAAGAAGAAGTAAGAGAAATTGTGAAGGGAAAGGACATGGTAGAAGAGATTGACCTCCAAAAGCTCTTGTACCTCAAGTTAGTTGTGAAGGAGGCACTGAGACTCCATCCACCTGTGCCATTGCTTGTGCCGAGAGAGACAACAGAGGCCTGCATGATCAAAGGGTTTCAAATCCCTGCCAAAACGAGGGTGCTTGTCAATGCAAAATCAATAGCAACGGATCCAACTTGTTGGGAGAATCCAAATGAGTTCTTACCAGAGAGGTTCTTGAACAGCTCAGTAGATTATAAAGGGCAACACTTTGAGATGTTGCCATTTGGGGTAGGCCGAAGGAGTTGCCCTGGAGTGAACTTTGCCATGCCTCTTGTTGAGTTAGTACTTGCAAATCTTCTGCTTCGTTTTGACTGGGAACTGCCTGTTGGACTTGGAATACAGGACTTGAATATGGAAGAAGCAATTGGCATAACCATGCACAAGAGAGATCATCTTTGGCTCAGAGCCACCCCCTTTCACGAGTAGCGCTTTTCTTCTTTTTCTTCAATGTTCAGCTTTGAAATTGGTGTCTTGTTCATGTTATAATTTAAGAAGTTAATAAACATAAATCTGTCGTTAAGGTAAGTTTGTTGAAAAGTGGAGATGGAAGAAAATGAAGAAGTTAACATTTAGACGTGTCTCTCTTGATCACATCGGTGTAATGTAAACATCAGCTTCTGTCTCGTAGAGATATCTATGGTTAGTAAAGGTTGATTTTTGATTTTCATCGTTCTTGTTTGGTTGGTAGAAGTGTTGTGTAGGTAGTACATGATCTTTGAAAAACAAGAATGCTCTTATTGTTGGTGTGGGAAAGTGAAAAGGTGATGCCTAAAGCTGCAAACAGTGTTAAGTAGACCTTTCTTTAATACTCAATTATAAAGAAAAGGAAAAATGGTCAAGTCAAGTAATGTAATAATGTACATTTAAGGGAAGTGGATGAGAAGAAGGCCAAATCATGGCTTTGAAAAACAAAAATTGCACCTTTTGAAAAAGTAAATCGGTCTTCTGGCTGATAATTTGATTAAGATTGTATATGCAATAGTATGTGAGAAGGGTGCAATGATTCCATTAAATGAGTTTTACCAATAAATTCCAGCACCATTAGTCCCATTAATTGCAGCCAACTAATTTGCACATGCAGTTGCTTTTAGTTGCCAAAATCATCCAAGAAACATATCTATTCCCTTGATTACTAAAAACCAATAAAGGCATTCTGAAGCAGGGTAGCTCCGCAATGGCTTCAGTAGGCAAACAATCTTACAGAAGACTGAAAAATGAAGAATTGGAAGAAGAGATAGTAAGGAAAGAAGTGAAAAAAGCAAGGGCGTGGCTTAAGTTTCGGGCTCTAGCAGGTAGAAGAAGGCCAAGGCTTCGTGTTGCAGCACTGAGAATATTTCTTAGAAAAAGAAGCAAGTTTCTGTCTAAATTCAGGGTTCGATGGCGCAAGGCCTTGAAGAGATTGAGGAATGGACAGAGTCACATGAATGATCTGTTCGGAGGAAATATGNTGCTGATGCAGGGAAATCTTGCTCCTTTCGATTTCGGTAAGAAACCTTACATGGGTCATGGCCTTCAACGAAACCATCCTCTAAGATTTTAGTTTTCATCGTATAAGAAAATTTATATTTCTGTTACTCTCTCCCTCCCATGGCTATTTATGCAACAAACAAAGATAACAAAAATAAATAATAGTGTAGTAAAAATAATTCTATAAATTATAAACTATTGTTTTCTTTTGGGATAGAACCTAAAAAGTATGTATTTAATACAATATGTTATTTACCTTAAATAAATAGATAAATTATTTTATTAGAGACTTAACTGTATTTATTTGATTTAGCTAAAATAAATAAATTAATTTATTGGAGAATCATATTTTGTTACACTCTTTTTATAGCTGTATTTATTTAAGGAAGTATGTTAGAAAGAAAAGAATTTTCAAAGTATATATATATTATGGAGTGATTGATAGGTTAGTTGATAGGTGTTGAACTCTTTACTTATAAGTTTCAAAGTCTTGTTATATTATAAGTGTTTAATAAATTAGTTAATAAACTAATTAAAACATGTAAAATGATATAAAATAATATAACTACATAAGTTTTAAAATATATAAATGAAAATTTTGTTTCAAAATAAAAATATACTATTTAGATTTTTTTAAACCAGTTAAATTCTAATTGTTTTTTCAATCTTTCTATCTATATTTTAAAACATCTTTTTTTTTCTATTTTCTTCTATTTAAACGACTTGTCTATATTTTTTTTATAGTTTTTATTGTTCGTAATTTTCAAATAACATCATGTCCTAAATTATTTGCTTCTTTATTTAAAATATTAAATCTTTCTGATTTGAACTAAAAAGTAATTCAAGAAATAAAACAAAAAAAAATAATATAATAACTAATTGTGCAATTTAAATATATAATAACTAAAACAAAATTAAGGTTAATTTATAAACTGCAGTGTATTTGGATAATTTGTATTGTGTTATGGTGATGAAATGTCTTCAATTACTTTCTAATGTTTGGATAATTTTTTTCCTTTCTTTAATTTTAAAATATAATTAAAGATAAAATATGAATATAAAATTTAATAAATTTTGTTTTGTCATCAAATTTATTGATAGAAATATTAACATAAGTTTTTCATAGGCTAAATTCATAAACACCAGCATATATAATATAAAATTAAACAAAAGCTAACTTAACATGAGAGAATATGCTGTTAACAAAAAGCTTAACCTGATTTAACATATACTAATAAACGTGTTTTACTTAAGAACGTAAACTCTTTAATAGGGACCGCACTAATGATCCATCATTAATACTATTTGAGAAGGAGAAAAAAATAGTTTTGTTTGACATTAGAAGATAGAGATTAGAAAGGTGTGAAGCTTATTGAATGAGGATAAATATGGTGAACAATTACATAAAGTAATTATTGGATGTTTCACATCGACTATAAATAAGACCAATTTATAATATATAAGTGAAATACAGACCTTACTTTACAAGTTGATTTTGTGAAGCTGCGTTAAGTCTAAAACCCATTTATAATATGATATTTTCATAATAATTTATAATACCGGAAAGTCAAATAGATATGTCCAATATAATTTATTATAGCCTATTGTGTGCATTCTTATCTTTGGAAACTAAGCCGATTTCACAAATTCCAATAGATTAAAAAATGACTCAAGTTTTGACCATATTTTTATATATATTTTTTTCACAAGAGCGATGCTATTGTGGTCCTGATGCAAGGATTGGAAAAAGAAAATCTGATATTTTACTACATCTCAGTTATTATTTTCCTAGCTTTTCTTTTTTCAATAGTAAAATAATACGATGATTCTTAAAGTAACTCATTTTTACCTTTTTAAAGTAAATTCCTTAATTTTTATAGTGAAAAGTAATATAATTGCCCAATTTTCAATTATCATATTACTTATTGCTTATAGCTCTGAGTATTTGAAAAATGGACAGACACCAAATATACAATTCTAAAGTAAAAAGTAATACTTTCAATTGAAACAAAAAAAAAAAATGTATTTCTATATTGTTGAAAGGTTATGAAATAAATGTATGTGTTGTTATGCATCAACCAACTAAAACGTCAATCAGTAACAAGATTACAATAAACCCAAAATTGGTGCTACGTCTTGGTGGAGTTTTCATCATTGTATTTGAGAAAACGAAATTTCAGAATTAAGCAGAAGAGAGAAGAATGTTGTCAGAAAATGAAAAACATCTTTCTAGAAGAGATTGGTATCAAATAATTTTTTTATGTCTCTTCCAATACTAAATCCTTTCATTTATCATTAATTTTCTTCTTACGTGTGCCACAGCTCTTATCTGCCTTTTCTATATTAATTGACAGGTGTTCTGATGATCATTTCATCTCTCATATTTTAAAGAATAATAATAATTATGATATATTTTTACTCTGACAGGTAAAATAGTTTAAAAAATAATTTTTTTTATAATTTTTCAAGAAATAAAAAAAGAGTAAGTAAGAATTGCATCAAATAAATATAAAAAATTTAAGTGTGTCAGAATATTTTTATATTTTAAAATCAAAAGGAGATTGAAAACTTGTATAGTTTTTCTCCTATAAAATCCATAAATGTTTTGGTTTTCTTAAGATAACGTGAAACGTGGAAGAGACAAATTTAGTTTGCAAGGTAGCTAGTAAAGTCCATATATTCACTTAACATTTTTTAATAGTATTCATTGAATGAGTTATTGGTTTGGATTGAATTTATTATTTAATCAATTAAAACTAAACAAGTTTCATTCAATTTTTGTAATTTTATTGTCAAACAATCGATTATAAATAGATTTGTTTATGTTAGATTAATTGAGTTTTTTTTTTAAAGCTAATTATATTAATATAGTTATGTATAACTTGTACATATATCTTTCTTTCATAGAGATAAGAAGGATATTAGAAAGAAAGAGTCAATGGTTAATTTTTTTTTATCAAAATAGAACAAAGAATTAATAAGAGTAAGAAGGCGAATAGAAACTTTTGGGAGAGGAATAGGAAATAGAAACCATGAGAATGATGTTATACAATGTTATATGGCTAAGGTCACTGAGAAAGAAATTCATTATACGAGTGATTTAATCAAAGAAAATACATATTTTGTATTCAATAGTAAAAAAGACAAAGATGATATAAAATTATATTAAAACTTAGAGATAAAGATGTCCACTAAAAATCAATCATATCACAAAACATAGTAGGAGGACTATTCTGCCTATGGTATAATCATGTTTTTATGTAACACAATCCCTTTTGGGAAAGGTTACACAGAAGGAGGATGGAAGGATATCATAAGAAATATTGAGATTTAATGTAACTTATATTATGATTTGGAGAAAAAGAAAAGACTTCGGAAGAAGATTAAGAGCAGAGAAAGAAACAAGAGTGTAAAATACACCAATTAACATTATAAACTAATATTAAATCGCAATAATTTACACAAAAATTCGTGATATACAACATCGGTTTTCTTAGGAAATCAATGTAGTATGTTCTCTTGATGAAAAAAACTACATCGATTATGTTTAAAACTGATATTGTATATAGTCTGATGAAACAAAATATTAATTTTAGGTATAATCGATGTTATATGTTTAAAACATTTATTGTTTAGATATGTGCTAAAAATAATTCCATAGTTAAATACGTTAGATATTCAATTGGTTTAAAAATTAATATTTTAATAAAGATTTCATGGAAATTCTAATAATCATAATTTTGATATATATATATATATATATATATATATATATATAGGTTTCTCATAAACCTCTGAATAAAGTGAATCTAATTATAACTTAATTTTATTAAATATGGTTACTACCGTAGTTTAGCTGTATAGTTAATTAATTATAATTAACATCAATAGGTTTCCTTTCAACTTAAAAATGAGTTTGAGATAAATCAGTCGACATGTATCTATCTATGCATATACACAATAATATTATTAAAATAAATAATCTAACATAAGATGTATTAAATGTCTAATACGAGAGAATCACTGTCATCCAATCAATTAACGGAAAACTTGACAGATTTAGCATAAACTATAATAAACGTGTTTTACTTAAGAACATAAATATTATATACAAATCAGGCTGATCGTTGAGATGAAAGAGAGAGAATAGAAGGTGCCGGTGGAAGAGTGATTAATTGGAACGGAAGTCGTGTTTTGGGAGTTCATGCTACTTTCCAGATCCATAGGTAAACTTCTAAAACTCACTTTTTTCATTTTTCATATGCTGTGTTTCCGTGACACAGCTCATAAACTACTGCATTAGACTTTTCAGAAAACACACTTCAACCAAGTTGCTTTTCTCCTAAATTAAATACTCATGCATTACCATAGGAATTCCATATTTGAATGACACATGAATAATTAAGAAAGTTGTCTTGTTTAACATCGGTGTCATAGTCATCCAACTCAACAACACCACTTCATCCTTAACTCCATGTAATAATATTATAATACTCAACCACTTCTTACTTTCCAATTTTAATTCTCTCTTTTTACTTCTATTTTATCAAAATTATTAATCAGTTTCAAATACAATGAAAGGCTTCCTTTCTCTCTAGATCTTGATCACTGTTATCATCACATTGAAGACTGAGAAGCTATTGTAGTTCTACAAATAAATTTTAAAATAGTTTAGAATTTAAATGAAGAATAAATAACATATGGGTAGACAGTTTAGAATTCATTTACATTATTATTAATCATAAAACATTATAGAAATTTTACAATTGGTGCGATTGTTCATTGAGTGAATGTCTGTTAAATATTTAGATATAATATATGTTGACTTAAATACTAATCCAACACGAAAGTTAACCTAGTTTATAGTTTACAACACTGTGTTGGGCCTGTTATCATATTCACTATATTCAACATGGTATTAGAGTTTAAGGTTTCTCTGAGGTTAAAGTTTATGGTGCTTCTACCACTATATCCGCCGCTGCCGACAGCAAGGCCATCTACCGCTACCGATGGCGTCGTTGTCTATCGCTGCCACTATCAGAGATTAAGTTTCGACTGACGATCACACAGTTTTGATCATCTTGGCCATGTGACTACCATGCCATTAACAATGCCTTCATCGGAGTTCCTTTTAAAGTTATGGATTTGTTTCCTTTTTTGTCCTACATTGTGGCATGTTTGGTAGTTATTTAGAGCATCGAGGTTGTTCTTTTTCCTTTTTTTGCTCTTTTTTTTTTCCTTTTTCAGGTGCCTTGATTGAAGATTTTTTTATAGCTTTTCTCTCCTGTTTATCCATGATTTCTTCCGTTGTTGTCTCTTCTGACCTCTCTTTTCACCATTGCGTTTGACCCGTCCATATATGTTTTTTTCATGGAAAAGATGGTTTGTTGTTAGTTTATTTATAACTGTGGTGGCTCTCCAACAATTACCTTTTTATCCACTGGTGGCATTCTTCAAGGGTGATTTACAAGAAGAGATTTACATGGAGCAACCTTCCAAATTTGTTGCTCTATTTCTTTGGCAGGAGTAGAAGTATGAGGCAATAATTCATTAAACTCATGAAAAAGAGCATGAATTTTACCCATATAATCAGTCATAGAGTCCCGACGTCGAGGAGCAAGAACATTGAGAAAATCATGACAAACACCATAAAGACGTTGAGTATCATTGGTGTATAATAATTTAGCGTGTTTCGAGATCTCAAAACATGTTATATATATATATATATAAGTTTGCTAATTTACGTAAGGGAGTTTTTTAGTTCGTACATTTTAGCAGAGTGTACCAAGTTTTAGGTTACAAATATGTCCCTCTGTTCAAAAAGAAAACCAACTTTAAATCCAAGGGTATTTTAATAATTTTAAAATTTAATTTAAAATAAAAAAATAAAAGGTAGTTATTAAAAATCCTGATTGGTCCACGTGTACGAGAGAAGTTATTAGCTTTTATTTTATTTTTAACTTTAAGAAACAACTACCTTTTATTTTATTTTTTTATTTTAAAAAAAAAACTACTTTTTATAAAAAATATAATGGTTTAGGGTTTAGAGTTTATAGAACCCGCCTGAGTGTATAGAACCCGGGTTTATAAAATCCGTCTCGGTTAAAAATTAATTACCTTTTATTTTGTTTTTTATTTAAAAAACAACAACCTTTTAAAAAATATATAATAAAAGCTAATAACTTGTCTCTTACACGTGGACCAATCAGGATTTTTAATATCTACCTTTTATTTTTTTTTAAATTAAATTTTAAAATTATTAAAATACCCTTGTATTTAAAGTTGGTTTTCGTTTTTAACATAACCTAAAACTTGGTACAATGTAAGGGTCTGAAATAAATAAGGCTATTGGGTCTTATGTTAAGGCAGTTAGGCCCATAGACTAAGGGTATCTTAGTCTTAGAAGGGACTTTTCAGAAATCCAAGTTCATTACACAGTTTTCCTTTCTCTCTCTAAAAAAACAAAAACCCTTTTTCCCTAAAAGGTTCTCTGCCTTCTCTCTAGAATTCCTACTCACTGAACCATGCAATCCTTAAATTGAAGGTACTCCTGCGTTCGCAACGTGAATGGCTTCCTCTTTCACCTCTGTTTCATTCCGGTAAGAAATTTTCCTATTTCCTCCACTGATTTTGGCACTTAGGATTTGAGGTTCTACTGATTTCAAGCAGTTAGAACTGTCCTTTTCTAATTCCTCTTAGGTTCTAACTCTAAGAACTATTTCTACCGCTGAAATGGTGGTTATAGGTGCTGTCGTGTTCGGTCTGGCTCTGTTAGGCATCTCCAATTAGCTGTGTTTGAGGAAAAACCAGGTAAGGGGAGCTAACTATATAAATATTTTGTTGTTTTGATTAATTCCTGAATTTATGAGAAAATATGTTGAATTGCGTTTGTACACTGGTTAACTCTGTTTTAATGCTCTATGCATGTTAAATTTAACTGTGATATATTGTTTGATATTTAATTGTCT
>NC_028357.1:34534573-34544849 GCF_000741045.1 Vigna radiata var. radiata
TATATATATATATATATATATATATATATATATATATATATATATATATAATTTAGTTAATGTACGTAACATATATATATAATCCATGATTTTTATCTTTTGATATATATTACTGTTTGGTAATAACATGACAATATTGTCTATTTGAGATGATTGGAAGTGATTGTGGAACATGTTCTGTTATATATGATTTGATATTTAAGGCTTAAATATGTGGTTTCATTATAATTCAAAAGTGTGTGAATTGGGAAAGACTGAAACATGATTTCATGGTTGCTTATGGTAGTTTCAAATGTAGAATCTCTCGATGAGATCTTTAGTGTCTTAAAATGAAAGTAGGGGCTCAGCCTTGGGAGTCATTCTGACGCTTCAATGGTCAATCATACTCACTTAGAGAGGTTGAACCATGTGGTGAGAAGTAGCAGGAGGTCTTTAGTCTTGGGGGCTCCCTGTATGCCTCAAGGCGCGGAACGGACAGGGTGGGGAACCCAAGTTTTAAAGAAGTAGCAAGACTCGCCATAGCCCGACTATCATTTTAAAGTCCGGACGAGTCAAGTTTAGAATACAACATGCTTTAGGTGGTGTGCTTTGCTGATTTGATTTTACTTGTTCCTTGTATGCGATATATTAATATGATGTATGCTTTTATATAATTAGCTCACCCTTGCTTGCTTGTGTTTGTATCATGTTGTATGTGTTTTCTTTTGCGATGATCATCCACTTGGATGGGAGCAGATGGCGAGGAGGATACTCTGGAAACAACTCTCGATGGAGCAGATGGCGAGGAGATACTCTGGAAACCGTTCTCGATGGGGAAGACAGTGTTGCTGCCTCTAGGCTTCAATTCTCTTGTCCTAGGATATTTTGAAGCAACTTTATTATGTTCTAAATTTTTAAATTCTCTGTAATTTCTAGGGAGAAACTCTAGTACTCTAGTTTTCAATTCCACACTATTCTAAGGATGACTGTAATCCTAATTACTCTTGACTGCTTTCCTATATTATGCATGATGACATCCTGATTATGTATGTCTTTATTGGGATGTTACACTTTACTAAAATGTACCACACCCCATTTATGGTTACTTAAGCACGGTTAGTTAACCGAAGTTAGTTAACCGCGGTTAGTTAACCTTGGTTACTTAACCGCGGTTAGTTAACCTTGGTTACTTAATCGCAGTTAGCTGACCGCGTCAGGGTTAATTAACCATGGTTAGTTAACTGTAGTTAATTAATCGCGATTAGTTAACCGCGGTTAGTTAACCGCGGTTAAGGGCTAACTAAGGGACTAAGGCAAGAGACTAGTGCTAGTGTTAAGGGTTAGGGGCTAAGGACTAATTAAAAATTAGGGTTAACTAGGGGTCAGGGGACTAGGGGCTAACTAAAGGACTAGGAACTAATAGGGGACTAGGGGCTAACTAGGGGACTAATTAGGCTAGCTAAGGACTGGGACTAGGGACTAGAATTACTAGGAGGGATTAGGGGCTAATAAGGGACTAGGGACTAATTAGGGACTAGGGACTATTTGAATTTCATTTGAATTTTATGTGAATTTGAATTTCCTTTGAATTTGAATTTTATTTGAATTTGAATTTCATGTGATATGTGAATTTGAATTACATTTAAATTTGAATTCAATTTGAATTTCATTTGAATTTGAATTTCAATTGAATTTTATTTTAATTTAAATTCATGTGAATTTGAATTTTATGTGAATTTGAATTGAATTTGAATTGAATTTGAATTGAATTTGAACTGAATTTGAACTGAATTTGAACTTAATTTGAACTTAATTTGAACTTAATTTGAACTTAATTTGAACTTAATTTGAATTTGATTTGAATTTGATTTGAATTTGATTTGAATTTGATTTGAATTTGATTTGAATTTGATTTGAATTTAATTTGAATTTTATATGAATTTGAATTTCGTTTGAATTTGAATTTCGTTTGAATTTCATGTGAATTTGAATTTTATTTGAATTTGAGTTTCATTTGAATTTGAATTACATGTAAATTTAAACTTCATGTGAATTTCATTTGAATTTTAATTGAATTGAATTTTATTTTAATTTAAATTGAATGTGAATTTGAATTTCATGTGAATTTAAATTTGAATTTAATTTGAATTTCATTCAAATTTAAATTTCATTTCAATTTTCATGTGAATTTGAATTGAATTTAAATTTCATTTGAATTTCATGTGAATTTGAATTTTATTTGAATTTGAATTTTATTTTGTGAATTTGAATTTCAAGCCAATTACCAATTAAAAAAAAAACTTTCAAGCCACCAATTCGTTCAAATGTGATGTTCGTGAAAATTAGATAAGAAAAAAATTATAAAATGAAAATACTTTATAAAATATCTTTTTGTAAGAAATTGTTTAATTCTAATTCTAAATTTTTAAACCCTAATTCTAAATTTTCATATGAGAAAGTCCAAAATAATACTAACATATATATTTAACATATATATTTAATGCTAACATATTTTCAATCTTCAATAAAATCCATTTTATTTCATTTTGTTGTTAATAAAATCCTTAATTTCACTTCTTTTCATTGTTGTTAGAATCCCCATTATCTAAACATTCATCCATAATTTTTTAAAAACTTAACCCTCACCCTCACCCTCACCCTAATCAATACTCATTCTTTTAATTCAGTTTTGCTAATAGCTAACTTTTCTTCAAATATAGCAGTTTTGATTTATCAAGGAACATATTAGCATTAAAATAACAATAAACAGTACGAAAGAGATCGCTAAAATTCAATCTTACAGTAACCTTCTCCAACAAAACAGAATAACCAACTGCTGTGAGACGACATCCTCCTAGAAGGTCCCCGACAGCTGTGACAAATAAGTGAATAATTATTACTTGTTACAGTTAAAAGTAATAAATTAACATATCAACTAACCCAAATCCACTTCCTTCTTGCAAAACAGGTAAACTGAAGTTCAAGTACAAAAGCTAGCTAGCAATGCTCCAAAGCCATGGGAAGAACTAGTGATACCCTCTCCTCCCACACAGATAACAGAAAAACCCAAACGTCACAATAACATACCTGCATCAAATCCAGCGAAAACTATAACTATGTCTGGGTTAAATTCTTTAGCAACAGGAAGCAAGATGTGGTCCCACACTGCAATGTAATCTGGATCACCACATTTCCCCGGCTCCCTGAGGACATTTATATTATATCCAGCACCTTCTCCTTCTCCCACCTGATCATAATACCCGTGGTGCTCGGCAGGATAAAAAACCCAAAGTCATGCCTGTATGAATACAAAAGTTTAGTTGATTGAGGATAAACTATGAAATTGATACAAAGTTCATCCGAAGTCCTTAAAGCAATAGTCCTTGTCAGAGGTCCAAAAACTAGTAAAAGAAGGGTAAATGATCTAGCAGTCAAGCCCATTACATAACCTAACACAACCATGAGCAACAAACTTTTACCTTCGCTGATGTACTAAGAAACAATTACAAGATCAACAACCAGTAAAACTGACCAGAAAATATGTGAAAATAACTAACACACCTGTGAACGGAGAAGAACAAAACTCGAGAATCATTCCAGAACGTTTTTTGAGTACCATTTCCATGATGGACATCCCAATCAACAATTAAAATTTTCTTCACACCTAAATCAGGCTGTCGCACACGGAAAAATAAAGGAGGCAATAAAGTAACAGACATCTATAGGCTAGAAATTCTTAGTAAAATTGGAATTGGTAGTAGGTGCAATGTAACTCACTCTTTCGTCTAAGAGATATCTTGCAGCAACTGCCACATTGTTGAAGAGACAAAATCCCATAGCTTCATTATGTTCTGCATGATGACCTGGGGGCCTCACAATGGCAACAGCTCAATCCAATTCCCCGCTTGCCACCTTTTCAACAACCTACTTGTCAAAAGCATCTTAAATTAGGCAAAAAGAGGCATCTTGGCAACTATAACCTATGTCCACCCCGTCAGTAGGCAAAAACAATAATTTTCACCAAAACAAAGAGAGATAATATAGAGACAGCAGTCAAGCTGTAACAGTCTAACTAAAGAAATCTTGGCCAGAGATAAATAGAGTCAAGACCAGTCAGTAAACTCCTTGTAGGCTACGCAAAGTAAGACGGAACCAGAAAAAACTAACATTTAATGAAAAAGACAAAATCTTTATATGTAAAGAAAGAATCGTCGAAAGCATCACCTCTACAGCAGAGCCAGCAACAAGGAGCGCAGCTTCAGATGAACCTTCATTAAAATATACGGAATTCAATTCGGAGGCAATCTAAGACCTCCGCGATTTGAACCCCCTGGCGCTAATGTTCTTAATCAGATTCACATGATGTCTGGAATGAACTAACCGCACCTGTCAGTCTTCAGCTTTCTTGGCCTCTGGAAGCACGCATCTTCAATACGATAAAGAAAATAAGCAAGATTAAAGATAACAAACAAAGATTTAGAGAAACCGTAAAGTAACGTGCATGCGTTACCGTTGAGGAACGCCAGCGGCTTCAAGTCGGTTCCAAATTGACCTAATGCGATTAGGATCTCGACGTGCTTCGGCTCGTTTGGCGCGTAGTGTTTGCACATCCTCCTATCATATAGTAAACCCACACGCCGTTGACCGCTTGCACTGCTTTCTTTACCCTTCTTCTTACTCCTGCCCTCCATGGCTACACCCAACTTTTCAGTTTGTAACTCTGATACTCAACTTCATGTACAACCCGCACTATTTATAGTGTCCTAATTTTAAGGTTTTATAGCGCGCCATCATGTACCATCTTTTCTTTCAGCAAATTTCAAATTATTCTGTTATTTTTAAACCTTTTCATTTATTATGTTAATAAAAGAAATTAAGAAGCCTATATCTTACATTTAATGTCCTGACTTTATAAACAACTTTCATTTATTATTTAACCGTTTCGGATACCATTAGTAGTTTTTTTTTCTAACAAACCATTAGCCGCTTTAACTTGAACTGATGGTGTTGTTTGTTCGTTATCTCTTTCCCTCCTTCATATTCCCTGTCAGAAGAATTTGAACAGCCAATTTTATGTTGAACGATTAATCCCGATACTAAAATTTTAGAAGGCAGAGCAGCAATTGTTTATGCCTATATCAAGGAAATTATACCAGAAGAATCTAATTAAGATTGAAATAGCAATGCAAAATGTTCACAAACCATGGGATGATATAAATTTGAGTATGATAAATAGTACTGTCATGAGGAAAAGTACAAAATAAATAACACACATAAAATAAGTGTTTAAATAACATTTGTTATGCCTGCATCTGAAGAAACAAAAGACTTACCTCGACAGAGAAGTATGCCCACACATTTGGCTTGCTTTAAAAGCTAAGCTCCTGCACAAAAACTTGAACTCAGTACATGTTACAAGACGAATGAAGCAATGGATAATATTGATGTTGAACTTGGTAGTTAACCTGCACTTTGCCACCCGTAGGCTTAAAGCCATCATCGGGATCCTCACTATTCACTCGCACAGCCACACAATGACCTTTTGGCTTTGTGGATTGTGCTTTGTCAAAATCAAAAGGGGTAGCTAAAGCTGAAGTTTTTCTCCAAGCATCATACCCCCCACCATGCTCCACCCCATAGAAACGCCTTATCTGTATTAAAGGACACACATGAAATACATGCAAGAAATTAAATAATAGAAAATAGGAAAGCAAATATCAGTAAAGAATAATTTAAACTATTCATTGGGTCCCAACCGTTTCCTCATTTTAAGTTTAAGTCTATACTAGAAAATTGTAATTTCTAGTCCCTAAAATTTTTGAAGAAAATTAAACAATGCAAGGAAGGCTTAGTAGCAGATTTACACTGCAAGAAAAATCTCTAGTTTTGGGTACAAGGCAAAAACTTATCTTTTATACAAATGTAGGGACTAGTAATTAAAATTCTCTCATGTAGGGAATAAATTTAAAGCTGGTACAATTATAATGAAGTACCAACTTTGATCCAGACACCAGACACATTAAAATGGACATCAGGATATGGCTAATGTCCAAAGTATAGGACACAGCAACACATTTAATATTTTATTTTAATATAACAAAAATCTCAAATGAAAATGAAAATTTATATGATTCACACTAAATACAAATTTGTAAAGTTATAGTTTTTCTATAATAATGACTCTCAATTAAATTATTGGAAACATACATCTTAAAAGTTAGAATAACTAGTTAAGCCTTATGAAAACAAACATTAACGAAAATATTATGTGGCTCACAGGTTTTATAATATAAGTTGCTTTCTTCTATTTTTTTCTTATTTTTTTATGATAGCAGAGTCTAGGAAGTGTTTAGTGAATAATAGGTGCGGCTCACTCTCTTTACTTGTGTTCAAATTATGTATAAGTTTCCAAGATTTCTCGGAGGTATAAGAACTAAAAGAATAATTCTGACAATATTAGAGTGTCAACATGTGTCATTTGGCGACATGCTATTTTAGAAAGTTGTCAGTGCTTCCTAGGGATCAAGTCAATAATTTAACCTAAAGAATATATCTGAAGTTGTACCAGGAATTTGCCAGAGGGGGACACCCATTCCAACGACAACTTGGGCTGCAGGCAGATTTATCTCTGCTATCCACTCAGTAACAGGATGTTCAACCTATATAACAATAACAAAAACAATCACTGATGGTGAAAAACAAAATAATATAAAAACAAAAAAGGTCTGGAAAGTAGGAAGAACTAATTTCAAATATCCAGAAAGTAGGGAGAGGTGTTGAGAGGAGTGACAAGTCAATTGGAGAGTCAGTACTGCAGCAAAATAGAGTCTTGAATCTCTCAAATATCCAGAAAAATTGTGTTCTTTCTTTTCATAAATAAACAATGTTCATATCCACTCAACCTGAACCAGTTTTTATCACTACTATTGTCCATGTCATGATATTAGACAAGCACATAGCCCCTTCATGACCCTTCACTCATCCAGTTCAACCTAACTAATCAACAAAACATTTTCACATTTCTAGTTCACAACATCTAACAAACCAAATTTTGTTATCAAGAGCCTCTTCAAGACACTATGTCAGTTCTATCAATTCCAATCATAATAATTACATAACTCTTAATCACAATTCAAAGCATAACATTTGAAAATTTCTCAGAATAACTTTACAAGACTACCTTAAAATGCAGAATATAAACATGACAAAAGCATAAGAACAATTACCTTTACCTCCACAACATAACACAAGCGCTAACTTCCCCAGAGCTCCCCATAATTCATAATTTTTTCGGAGTTCGAAAGTCAAACTCAAAAGTCTAGCATCCAAACAGTTGAAAGTAAATGAAAAAAATGCATTCATTTGAAAAAGGAAAAACCCTCCTCACCAAAATCAAATCTCTACAATCTAATAAAACTGAGTTGAACTCACTCAGATGTCAAATTAATAAATTCAAAATCAAACCCATAACATCCAAAAAAAGCAAAGTATTGTTTTTCATATTACTCGGTGATAGAGAAAAAATATCTATGTTCCCACAATATACATATAACATTATTATCCTACTAATCATCATCCTAATCTCAAATATAGTATGAAACATCATTTTTCCTGCTTTGTCCATTAAAGACACTATCATCTTTCTCTATTTTCTCTTTTTTAAACTAAATCTGGAAGCTGATGCAAAGTTGTTACACAACTCAAATGTCTTTGTATTTATATAAAGACTTTATTTTAGTATGGCAAAGAATAATAGTTAGTTTTCAATCACAAAGCTTTAATTTTCAAACCCATGCATATTCGGAATGAAGACAAGCTATTGCAAGACTATGATGACAAAATCCATGCACAATGTTTTTTTGAAGGAAGTCACCTTTTTGGCCAGACTAATCGCCTTGGTACAATCGGCCTTAGCTTGAAGATAACTGGATAAACAGAGGAAGCAAATCAAGATTTTGCCTGACACTTTCAACAAATGGCCAGAAGAAAACACTACCTTCCAAGTTTTAGATACGCTTGAGCCCTATTACTATAGTACGTTGCATTATCACTACAGAGTTTGATAGCTTCTGTGTAACATCCAATGGCTTTTGCCACAGCCTATCTTTATATGCTTGATTTCCTGCATTATCACGACAGAGTTTGATAGCTTCTGTGTAAAATCCAATGGCTTTCTGCCACTGCCTATCTTTATATGCTTGATTTCCCTGACATTAGCAGCAAAATAATACAAAATAGAGGGTTTAGCTGAAAATAAATGCAATGCTTAGAATCAAACAGCATATTTTTAAACTACAAATGGTGCTTGTAAGAGTATATGGCAAACTCGACGCAATATAGAGGGATCCTTTGCAAACCAACCTGAAAATGGAATTTCAGAGTTAAAAATTTGTAAAGTGCTGCAGATGGCATATTAATAGCCTCCACATAAAAACAATTAAGTACAACTATACAAAAAATGTCTCAATGTAAAACAATTATAAGAGTACATCTGTTCTTCCTCTTCCTGGTGTATTTTTGCATTGCCTTAATTTGTATTTAAATTTCAAAAGATCTTGTCCACTGAGAAATATTTAAAAAACAAAAAATCCCAACATAATAAACAAAGGCAACCAAGCTATTTATCCTTATATCACATAAAAATAATAATCATTCAAAATAAATAAATTAAACAATCACTTGAGCCCATAAGCTCATAAACTAAACCACATTAAACCCATAAGAAAATAAAAGGAAAATTAGAAATTTAAAGGAAGGAATCACTTAGAGAACCTCAACAGTCTTAACTTGTACCGATGTTGAAGGTATAGTCCCACTTAAATTATTCCCATTAAACAATTTGTCACAAAGCAAAACAAAAGTTCTAAAGTTAAATATTATAGACTAAGAAACAGCAAATGATGCCAAAATAAAAATGTCCACTTACATGTGTATGAGTATCATCTCAGAGCTGAAAAGCTTGGGGGGAGTGGAACCTGAAAGCTGGTTCTTATTGAAATGGCTAAACCATAGAAATCATAACACTGAATCAATACTCAATGTAGCAACTAGTACTCGACAAAAATATGAAAGGTGTGGTGCTTTTTACACATTGCTCTTTGCTACACTAACTTAAAGGTAAACAAGTGTTAACTGAAAAAAAAAAAAAAAAAAAAAAAAAAAAACTCACAAGTGCTTAGCCTTTAAAAGAACGTCTAATTCAGGGGAGGTGGAGGTTGAAACTGGGATAGGACATGTCAGCTGATTGTCTGCCAAGTCCAACCAATAAATTTTGGAGAGCTTACCCAACGAAGGAGGTATTTTTCCAGTGAAGTTGTTTGACTTTAAAGCCTTGAAAAGTTCATTGAGAAGGGTATGGTTTCAAAATCACTGCTTTTTCTGTGCATGTTCCAAGGTTATTCTTACAGGAAAGATAACTCTAAAACACTATTACATGAATATGAATATATGACTGGAGAAAAACAAATCTAAATTCAAAAATTTAAAAACTCAAGCAGCGCTTGTTACTCCTGTAGCGCGCCCTCAAAGGTGCTGCCAACAAAGAACGAGAACGTCGTTGGAAACAAGTTTCTTCTCAAATCCCCAACCTCCTTCTCCAGTTTCAAGAAGGCCTCAAAATTGTGTCCATAAACCCATATCTGAAATAGAAGAGAAAAAAGTTTATATTTTCACGGAATAGATCTTTTTTAGCTCATTCAGTGAAGTTGATTTAAAACCTTGTTTCTTATTTCCACTGGAATAAACCTTTTGACATCATTACTCGTTTCAAAAGTGAAGCCTACAATCAAACATCAATCATCAAGATCTATATGCTTCTTATGAATAAAATAATTTATGCAATCAGATGTAAAAAACTAATGCATATGAAGTATCGGATAAAATAAATTTTGTCAATAATTTTTGTTAACAAAGGAAAGAAAAGTCGAATCAAACCAACGTAGCTTTAATATTATGTAGTAACTACAACACCTGCAAAACGAAACAAATGTTAGAAATTAAACCAAAATCAAAAACTGGTTACAACTTAGTAAAAGAATTAGTGAAGAACTTATTAGAATAGACTAATAGAAAGGAGAACATGGAATCCAAAACCCAGCAAATGAAAGGAGAACCACCTTATGAGCTCAATAAACAAAAACAATAAAGAAGAAATATAACAATTACCCGAAAAGATGAAGAACATATGCTACAATAAAGGATTTTTCAACTAAATGCTAAATCAATGCTCAATGCTCAATGCTCAATGCTCAATGCTCAATGCTCAATGCTCAATGCTCAATGCTCAATGCTCAATGCT
>NC_028357.1:34545459-34554586 GCF_000741045.1 Vigna radiata var. radiata
AATGCTCAATGCTCAATGCTCAATGCTCAATGCTCAATGCTCAATGCTCAATGCTCAATGCTCAATGCTTAATGCTTAATGCTCAAAAAAACCAGCTGATGTTGATGCCCCGGTACCCAAAGTTACAACCCCATCAAATCAGCCATGCCCCTTCATATGTGCAACCAGTAGCTACGCATTAATTGTCAGTACACCACATGCCACTGCCAACACAAAACAGGTCCTAGCCACTTTTTGTTATGTTTCAGGGGTGGATTTGTCCTATACTCCCTATTTTACAGCTATTAGAAAGTCATCTTCACATTCTTTTGGTTGTGATTGCAGATCTGATTACCTTCTTTCCCCACCATGTTTGAGAAAAAACCATTTCTATTTCGTCTCCTAACAACCCCAACTAAATGGGGAAACATAATTTTAAAACAGAATATGATGAATGTCCTAACCGAAAGAGGTATAACCAAAGAGTATTTTTATTTGATATGTTGAGTACAAACATTCATTGGACATATGTTAGTTTTATTCCTTAACAAGTCCAATCCACCTCCCTGAGTCTTACTTTTGTAAAACACAATAAGACAGAAAACATTGCAACGCAATTGAGGTCATATGCTAGTTTATGGACAGAGATAAGATTTGTTGAAAGTTTTGGGACATGTAGAACATTTTTAAGAAAAATTTTGGAATATAAATAAATATCTGCATATTCTGCAACTATAGTTAAAGAGCCATTGGCAACAATAGTTTTCCTATTGCTTGGAGGTAGGGTATAAGAATGAAAGAGTTGAAATGAGTATGTCAAATGATCTTTAGCTCCCAAATCCACAATCCAAGAGTTAGGGTTTCTTAAGTGTTCACATTAGGTTTTTCAGTGTTTTTATCTCCACGATATTAAATCCTCCCTCTGTTGACTTTGGGTCAGAAATCATGGAGATGAAAATCAGCAATTGGCTGTCTAATGGGTTAAAGAGAAAACAACAACAATAAAAGTTGTTACAATGAAACTGCAGCAAATAAGGTTCTAGCCTCTTGAAGATAAAATGACAATAAAGGAAATACGTGGTAAACTATGTTGGCAGTAAAAAAAATTATGCAAGTTTACACTCATATTCAACAGTTATGGCATGCATAAGGGTTTACAGTTAGGGATTGGAGAATAAAAGAAGATAAAGACCGAACAAGTTAACTTATACGATATTTAAGTTTGATATATACAAGGAAAGGGAGAGGGAGAAAGGAAATTGTTGTGCAAAATGAATTCAAGTCAAGATATATCACATTCTTACATCTCCAGATGAAAGTAATTGATTAACTATCAGTTATAACGATCTGAGCAACCTCAAGTATCTGACTTTCTGTCAGTTGGTTAAATATTAATGAACTAAAATTATACTGCAATAAAAAGGAGTAAAATTATACTGCAATATTTATGAACATGATCATTGAATTACCTCATTTAAAAGTGAATTTGAATCACAGTGGCTAATGGAGCATAGCTGATTTGTGTGCTTGGATTCCAAACTGCGCAAGATACTCACAGTGGCCAATGATAACCAAGGCCAAGTACATCTGGAAGTAATACACCTGCAGAGACCCAAACATTAATTCTAATGTTTATTGATCAGACAATAATCAAGTATTGGATCTAAGGACGATATGTACATACCACAAAAATTTCAGATGTAGCGAAGCAAAGGACGATAACTCCGACTAATTTTGTAAGTGTGATTTCACTTCCAAACAAAGATAAATTATACAGAAAAAAAAATATCAAACAAAATAATAGTGCAGACAGGTCAATAATTTAGTCATAAATGCTATATACCTGTACAAGTTCTCTAACAACAGAGCAAGAGTAATATCAAAAGTACAGAACTATATACTAACTCAAACTTTTCACGAAGTCCAATGGATCAAAAGTTCTTTCACTGAACATGAAAAGGACGAATGACCAAAAACAATGTATTGAGATTGATAATAAGATATCACACACAAGTACAATAACTAAATGCACCTATTTATAATTGTACAATCCTTCCAGTACTAGCTCACCTGCTAGCGGCTTAAGCTTAGGTCTACTACTAATAACCCTAATTTCTTATAATGATCCCCCTCAAGCTGAAGCTTATTTTACAAGTTGATGCACAAATACAGTACGCACATGTGTATCCAAAAAATGATACATTTATTTTAAAATTATATAATACAATAAGTCTATGGCCATGATAGAATCCACCGGTGTAATACCATGTTAAAATTTTAAGGCTCCTCCTCATAACACAACACAGAGTAACCTGTTTTATCAGTTAGCTCTTCTTTCTGTACATATTTTAGTTTTCTATCTGTTGTAAATAGATTAGTTATCTTTTCTTTGTAAGACACTTTTCCAATATATTCAATATTCTTTCCTTCTCTCTCTGTTTCCTTAACTTACATGGTATCAAAGCTACTGTCATGGCTTTTGAAAAATCTTCTGCTACCCAAAACTCTGAAACCACCATCGTTACCTCCTCCTACCACCCTCACACTTTCAACACACCTATCTCCCTCTGACTTTGATACCAAAATGTTACAAAAAAATACAATAACCTAATGCATTTACTTATACTATTAATTAACCAGCTCAATCACTAAGATATAATACAATATCAGCTCGGGTTTGTTTATCATTTGTTATCATCACAACAAAATTTTACCATACAAGCATACATGATGGTTAATAGATCCATATATGATTTGTAGACAAAATTTGTTTTTCTCAAGTATCAAACAACAACAGTTATTACTAGATATTGTTGCTATACCCATAGTGAGCTACACATGGTACAAGGATAGATATGTTACAATCCATGGCATTTCCAAATGCAAAAGTACATATAGTCAACCTGAATACAGAAGCCCCCATGGTACACAATGCTGTCTTTGCTCGTTGGTTCCTATCTCCCAAGCTTACCTGTGAAAACATGTATACAAGATCAGAAAATGTGCATGGTCACCAATAGGCAAGTGGTTCAATTGCATAAAGTCTTTGAATTTATCAAACTATCAATATTCCCCTAGTGACAAAGCAGGTTGAATTTCACATGCTTTAGTAATCCTCATAACCTCTTTTCCGAACAATCAGGAAGTAAACAGACATCACTGTTCCATTGAAAACCCTAGAGGAAACACCTGTCAATTTATAGAACAGAGGACCAGACTAACCGTGAAGGCATGGACTATGTGCACACAAAATTCCACAACAATCCCTATTGCCATAATAAGGTTT
Organism: Vigna radiata var. radiata; assembly: GCF_000741045.1. Lineage (NCBI taxonomy): Eukaryota > Viridiplantae > Streptophyta > Magnoliopsida > Fabales > Fabaceae > Vigna > Vigna radiata. The sequence continues at coordinate 34,548,725 of NC_028357.1, forward strand.
ACAATAGACACTGCATTGAGTTGGATACCCAAAATTGCCATTACACTCTGCAGGAGTCACAAAGGTCGTTTGTTTGAGTCTGTAACTACGGAATTAAAAAGGATGTAAAAAGTAAAGCAAATAAAAGATGAAAAAAAATTTGCAACAGTAAGAAAAATGATACCGTGAGGTCCAAAATTATCATGACAACTATCTGCATCTTCTGTAACTTGCTAGAAGATTAGTTTCAAAATCAATAAATCAATGGAATCAATCAATTCAAGTTAAAACATATACTTAATTTCCATGATCCAATTAATAACATATGAGAACAATAATAAAGTCAGTACTGGAAATATTTGACAAGTTAATTTACAAGTATTTAAGTTGTAAGTTCTTGACCTATAATTTAATGTGGATAATTATTTTTTTCAAATATGTTTCCTTTATTATATTTTCTTTTTGTCACATGATGCTTAATAACAATAACAAGATTGCAATAATAAATTAACTGACTTATGAACATGCGTAAAATTTTAGAATTGGAGCTTTAAAAGACAACTCATTGCATACTTATCAAGCAGCCAATAACATCTTCGCACAAAATTTGAGTTATCCTGACCATGTGCATAATATACATGTATCCTTTCTTCATTACCAACCTGTTGGGTGCGGAAAAGAAATAAATGACAAAAAAAGAAAGTAAAAAATCAGATATTATGGTAATTAATCAATGATAACAAAAAACTTGAGGAAGGAATTATCATCATACATAATAAACACCACATTTGATGAAAAAATTAAGAGCAGAAAGCCACAAACTGATCTATCTGCCAAATGGCAAACACTACCAAGAAAGAAAGATAGATATAGTGGATCATTGTACAAAAATCATATGACATACAAAGCCAAGATAATGCATTATGTATAAATTAAATATCACCATAATCTAACAGTGGATTATATCTAAAACTACTAGACTCCAGACTCCCCTAATTAAAAAACTACTTTTTATGGAGAGTACACAATAAATTGAACAGCATTGGTAAAATAGAAAACTGATCTCCAAGAAGCCTTCTGTCTTTTAACATTTAACCACGTCTAACCAGTGTTTAGTTCATTCAAATTCCACATTAACAATGATCAATTACCCAAACAATCTGTTAGAGAAACAAAACTAAACTAAAATTAACTCGAATGAAAACACCAAAGAATGAAAATCCTCACTTTTAAGTGCTCGTGAGCTTCTTTAACAGTTTTCCCGTCCTTTTTTCTTTTTCCAGTTGTGTCCATCTTTTCGAAAGTTCCTAAGCATCTTGCGATCAAATAAGACAATAGTACCGCCTGTCCACACACAAAAAGAAAAAATAATAATAATAATAATAATAACAACAACATTTTAACTAGACATTTGACATTGTCTTATGACTAATAGTGAAAAATCATTTGGATGAAAAATAACTATATGAAATTCCATCAGATACATTATCGAAGCCATTTGCAGTTACATTTTATATTGTCTTATTCATGTTATAAATAAATAATTGGCGTGTGCTTTTATGAAAGAAGAAAATCATTGTGAGTATTACAAAGAGATTTGAGGGAAATGAAACAAAATAAACTTTAAAACCAATAATTAAAGGTGTAGAACCTTAAAATTAAGCAAATAAGCTTGAAAGCACAAAAGTTCCAAAATATGATTATCACAGAATGCTTTCTACCAGTAAGTTAAGAGATGCATACATAATTTGATATCTATAAGACAGCACACGGCAGGGCAGAATGGAAACTATGCACCCACTATTTAAATATGAAGTTACAGATAACTGATAATTACTTTTTGGCAAATTCACTGGCTTGACATTAATGGGAAAATACTTGTAATTACACAGCATGGCATGAACTTCATTGGGACGAAACCATCTGGTTCTCGCTTCCTCCAAAATGCTCCTCACATCCAAATCTGAGGCATATATAAGCAAACATGTCAGAACAACAGCACTACAGATTTCCTTTCCTTTTGACATAGCCTAAAGGAAATCTACTTCAGGGAATAATCACTCCCCGAGATAAAAAAATTTCTATTTAAAAGCTAAAAAGAAGCTAGAAGCTAAAAGCACCTAAGACAATTACTAATCAGAACATGAATCTAAAAAAAGAAAAACTAAACAGAGAAACAAAATCAAAGAATTGAAAGAGAACTAAAATTAATTCTATTTACAGAAACAATGTAAAAGAATCCTAAAAAAAACTATCTAAAGGGATCCTAATCAATCTGAAAAATTGAAAACTAAATAACCTACACAATTCTTAATAGAACAAAACAGAACCTAAAAAAATCTAAAGCAAAAAGCATATTTATAGAGGCTAAAAGCAGAACGTGAAAATGAAAAACAATTACTATTAAGACAAACAGAACTTAAAAGAATCTAAAACTTGAAACAGAAACAAGAATGAAGAAAAGAAAATCTTCAAACAATTTTTAATTCTAGGCAAAAATAAAGCCTGCTCCTACAAACTAGAATAGATTACGACAGTATCAAAGACTAAGTATTTACAAGCTAGAAGTTATAACTAAAATCAAATCAGAAAAGAAAAAAAAAATACTCCTATTTTAACTGCATAACCACATATTAACATGGTTATTTTAAAGTAGAAACAAAAATTAAACCTATACCTTTGATATTCACCCAGAAAAACTAGACACCCACTGGCTGAAACTTATCATCACGTCCATTGCTCTTTCTCACAACAGCCATCACCAAAGGTTCGTAATCCCAGAGAATTCCTAGAAATTTAATACACTAAAACTCTAAAGCAGCATGCATGAGTAAATCATTAAATAATACAGAACTTTCAAAAGTGAAATCAGATTCACCCAACAAATCATCAATCAAATCATCAGAAATTAATGCATGAAAATCAGAACACCCAACAGTAGGTGTGTTTGTATGATGCACAACAAAAATTTCTATAGAATTAATACTATTTTTATATAAAAAACACAAAATTAATACTATTTTTACAAAAATCTAAAATTAAAGAAAAATCTATAAACTATCCTATTTCTAGATAATAAGAAGCTAAAATGCAATAAAATAAACTTGTAAGACTAGAAAAAGAGGTAAATTTAAAGAGTTAAAACGAGGATACATGCTTTATGCAAAATTTTAAAATAAATAAATAAAACACAAACATGCCACTAATTGAATAACAATTGCTGATAGGTTCTTAATCAAGAACCTATGAAAAACACACTTCAAAACTCACGCACAACCCTCAAGAATACTGAATAGCCTCTGTAATTCACTAGCAATTAATGGATACAGAATGTAGAGAGCTTAACCTCCCCTGATCAGCACCAACAAGTTCCTGACAAAACAAATGAATTCACTAACTACCCCCAATAACAACTATTCCCCCTTTTTATACATGATCCCCTCAACCGACCCTCCTAACTGCCTTGGCAGTAAGGTTGTGTAACTCCTTTTCTCCTACTATATACAAGTAGAGGCCTAACAATTGCTCTGCCTCATATATTTATGTTCTTTTGCACATATTAGATTTAGCATTTCTAAGTTATAAATAAAACATCAAAGCTACTATTTAGAGAGAAATTCCACATTCTTCAAGACCACCCTCAAATAAGAATTGCAACAATAACCCATATTAGCAGATACAAAAGCAAAAGTAATTCACTTATCGCTAATAGATTAGGGTGCTCCAGCACATAGCTGATAAAATATATGATATAACCCTTCCCCTTCCTTGCATTGGACTGTTCTAGACTGTTCACAAAATAAAACAAAGGTCAACAACATAAAATAGACAAATTGGAATGAAAACTAGCTCAAAAGAGTGAATACCCTTTACAACAAAACTGTTTATGCTATGGTAAAAAGGTAAGCCAGAAGCATTGTAGACAAAATGAGTTATTACAAGTTTTAATTCAAAGTCAACTAAGGGCACAGGAGGTTTAGGAAACCAGGTCTAGGAAAGCAGGTTTATGACCACATTATGCTGAAAACATTGGGCAACAAATAGAAACTTTTCCAATAAATATACATCTATGAATGGAATTGTTAATACAAAAGGAGTAATGACTATACACAATGACACAAATGGCACTAAAGTTTTATTGGCAATTAAACAGTTTATAATTGCCATACACGCATAGAGACAATGATATAGAAGAACTTACCTTATACCAACAAAATGTAATTGTTAATACAAAAGAAATAATGACTGTACACAATGACACAAATGGCAGTAAAGTCTCCATCCTTTCAGGCAAAGTGTACGCTGGGAATCACGACATGGCCTAAATATGCTTTTAATTTCTGCACAGATTACTAAGTTTCAATATTTCCAAACAAGAAAACAAGACAAAAAAACAAGGAACATAAGAAAAAAGACAAGGATAAGAAAACAAAGGAGCAGGAGGAACTTTCAACACCTTTCCCATGTAAAGGAATAATATCCAATACTGATGTTTTCTTAGGCAACAAGTTCTGAAAAGCACTATCTAATCCCCCACCAATGTTGTCAAACCACATGAACCTACACCAAGAAAAATAATGTTAAAACAACTCAAATTATAAAAGATTAAGCTATACTGTGTACTCATCTGAATATAACCTGTTTTCATTGAACAATGTCAAATCAAAAGAACCATCAACCAAACCCTTGCTCGTAACATCATAAGTGGGCTTATGATTATGAAAAGATCGTGCTTTTGCTCCTCTTTGTGCACCTTCTTGGTTAAGGAAAATAGACATGAGTTCTTGCAAGACATCCTTCACCAATATCAAAAGAGAGCAAAATATGAATATCATATTTCAAGAAGCATTTACAAGTTTTAGTGAGTACAGAGAAGAAANATCAAGGTGCTGGATAGCAAGGCAAAAAAACTAATAATTCACCCAAATAAAAGACTGGAAACAAAGATAAAAAGTTGTAATGAGGAAAATGAATTGCCAGTGTCCAGCCCCATTCACAAACAAAAATATTTTACAACTTTATATTCATAACAAATTTATAGATCCACCAAAGGCCCAAAGAAATAATTTGTTCCAATTTGGTTTCAAGTAGTACAACATTATATTAACTACACAAAAGAGACAACAGGAGAAAAGGACATTGATTTTAGCTAAAAAGTGTCTTTCCATGCCTCTATATATGCAACAAATCATTCTTTACAAAACTTTTTATAAATCCACAAAAAAAAAAAAATGTCGTGTGAATATACCGACACCTATGCCCCATCACAAAGGACATTATGTACAGTTCCTCAACCAAATAGCCTTACTATTCCTCAAGGAGGAAAATAACTTGATTTGAAATACTTTAAGGACCAAAGAGATTATGATGCATGTACCAAGCAAGCGCAAAGTAGTTTGGAAAAAATATCTACAACTGAGATTCAGAAATAACAGTACTTATTATGCCAACATACCAGTATATCACAAAGGTCCATCTGTGATCAGCAAGAACATTTAATCCAACCAACCAGTATAATTAAGTTGATCACAATGTTCAACTATTTCTGGGAGGTACGTGATTCTAAAACTGGGGAAATCAAAAAGCCCTATAAAGCAGCCGATAAAGAATGTGTAGCAATTATGAATGTTGTAATACACTAACTTGTTTATTTTTTTAAGTGGCAATAATTGATGAATGAAATTAACACCAGTAAGAAGGATTAGTGAAAAACGAAAAAAGAAAAAAAGTTTCTGGTGTTCAAATTTGCTTTTGCATAATCAAATAGATAGCCTGAAACTTACAGTAAATTTTTGTATAAGCTTTCTAAGCTTCTGCCGACTCTTTTTCATGCTTTCAAATGACAAATGACTCTTGCCATGCTCCCACTGACATAGTTTCACT
>NC_028357.1:34557806-34559295 GCF_000741045.1 Vigna radiata var. radiata
GATAATAAGAGTGCAAAGGGGAGATATATATATATATATATATATATATATATATATATATATATATATATATATATATATATATAAAACAGATAGGAGGGGACTATTACATTATAATAACTTTCAAGACAATAATTAATACTTGTTTAAATGATTTATAATTGATAAACTTTAATTTTTATTCATATTTAATTTTAACTGAAATTTTCATTTAATTAAAGGAAAATTCTTTAAGATCTTAAAATTCCCAATTAATACTATTGTTAAGAATAAATGTAAAGATTTATATTTGTGAACTAACTCGTGGTTTCCTTCCGTCACTAGGAATAAAAGTTTGTTTTACAATAATTGCTTTAACAATCCTATTCATCCTATTCATGATAATTTTGAATTAGTTAATAGTTTAAATAGACTTTAATAACGTATAAAACAACAACTCTTAAAAAGTATCTCTTAAAAGTTTACATTTTTCAACTAAAAAACCACTATAAGAATTTTCTGACTAAATCCAAGCACATTTTACAGAAAGGAAAACGGAAAACGGGTTTCTTAACATCCCTTAACAAAAACTTCTAAGATCAGTGAGTACCTGGTCATCTGACCTTCGATCAATTTTCTGACTAAATCCAAGCACAACGACCATAACAACAGTTAACTCCAAAACCTAAAACAAAACGAAATATTAAGGAAAATCAATTCATATGTATTTGTGTGTATAGTGAGTGAGCTGAAACTAAAATCTTAAAAAGAATGAGGATATATGTCTTCAAAGCAGTCAGAGAACCTCTCTCCATCCCAAATCTGTAAACCAGGAAAAACGATACAAGTCAGGATGAGATTCCAATGAATTTTCATGATCTTTAATGTACAGACACACTATGATATTCCTTTAATTTTTAGTCATTTCTCAATATCTCAGAAAAAATGTTAATTTTGAAGTCAAGCTATAAAAAAAGAACTAAAGAAAGCTGAAGCAAAAAGAAACCGATATTCAGTTTTCAAAAGAAAGAAAAACCAAGAAACTGTACTGCTATCGGTAAAAACAGATAAATAAACACCCCTAACCTAATAAAACCAGAAATATTAATATGATTGTAATCTCAAAACTCCAAAAATGTTTTCATATCCATCAAGCCGTATAACAAGAACTTAGTAGCAAACACAATAAATGGAGACTAAGTCTTCGTGCAATAAAGAATTACAGTTTCTTTGGACGAAGTCTAAAAAGAAAACATGTAGAAAAATACAATAGTAAAACAATAAAATTTAAAGAAAAAATGTCAAGAAAAATTGTGGTAGATCAAAACACAAAATGTATGACAAGTATTGGTTGCTTGTAGAAAATAAAGAAAAACAGAACATTGGAAAGATGAAGAGATGCTTACAAAGAGAACATTGACAAGTGTTTCACTAACCTCTCACGCTCCTCTTCCTCTTTCCCTTCATCGGGTTTCTCTTTTCTTCATCACCAAGAGAGATCGCCACTGCA
>NC_028357.1:34560785-34592849 GCF_000741045.1 Vigna radiata var. radiata
TATTATTATTATTATTATTATTATTATTATTATTATTTGAAAGGATAAATGGATAATATTGAGATGACAAGTAGAGTGTATGGCTGCAACAGATTAAGTTTATATATAAACAAATGGAATGAATTGAAATAGGATAGAATAGAATATAATGGAATAGAAGTTCTAATCTCTTTATGTTATATAACTCAATAATGATGATTTTATCTTGTCGTTTGAAAAAAAAATGAAAGAAAATTAATTCATTTTCATTTTATCTTTATTTTTGGAAGTTTATGTATTTTATTTGCTATTCTTATTTTTTAAAATAGTTTTAAGAAAATGTTTATTTTTATATTCGTACTTCAAAGTCAAATTCTTCGAGTGTCGGATTCCTTCCTGTCTAGCACGTGTTATGTGTGAAATTAAAATACTTTATACTTAGGTAACAAAATATTATAGGCATTACAACAAGTCTTGTATTATTATCTTGATGAACTAATTATATTTAGATAATAGAAAATATAATTATATTCTATTAACACGTAGAGGAGAATGGGAAAAATTTGAACACCTCTGTACAATTTTAACACCTCAAAAGAAGAATTTTAACCACATCATCTACCTACCTCTGCACAATTTTAACACGGTTAACGATTTTTAACGACAGGAGCTAATTTGTTTGAAATTAACACTTATAAGAACTTCATTGAGAAGGTTTAAAAGAAGGAAATCAAATTGGAAATACTTTTCGAAAATAAAAACTCTTAAATAGTTTTAACCTTTTTTATTTTATCACGAGCTTTTTGTGTTATCAGCAATTTATATATATATTTAAAATAATGAAGCACTCGGATGCTTTAACCCTTATACGAAATATATGTACATGATTTTTTACAGCAAAAACTCATACTACAATACTGTGTTAATAAAATTGAAGGAAGTTTAAGACATTAAAGGTATATGTAATGATCAATAATCCAACACTTAGTTTAATTATTATCTTGGTTAAGTGTTTAGATGCATAGTAATTATTCTGATCTAACGACTTTTCCTATACTGGAATCATCATTCTCGGACACAAAATCAATAGGAACCGATTCCTCTCTCTCTTCTTTTGGTTTACACAATTTCTTCCACTTAACTCATACAATCTTTCTACCCTATGTTCCCCAACCTTATAGAAATTTTATTTGTATTTTCATTTTTTGCTTACATACATTGATTAGCTCTTAAAGAGAGAAAAATAATAAAGAGAGAGTGTTCTAATAATAGATTTAATGAGATAGATTTTGTCTGCAAAAGAGAGAATCCCATCCCTCTTCTACTATGTATATTTCTGTCTTCCTGGATTTCTCTAAGGACAATGATATTTTAACAACTCTTTTTTAACAATTTTTTGACAACAGAACACGTGTCACTATTTTATTGGTCTGTTTGAATTTATTCTAAAAAAATATTTGAAACGGACTAATCACGCCACGTATGCGTGGTCAAAAAGTTGTCAGAAAAGAATTGTTAAAAAGACTTTTTACTTTCCTTGAATAACCTTACATAAGTATTTAAAATAGAACTTTGATATAATTACCATATAAGATAGTTGAGAACCTTTCTAATATATATTTGTCTACCCCGAAAGAAAGCTCCTATCTTAATTTTGTGAAAATTGACCCTTAAATCTGTGTTAGCTTAAAACACTTCAATATGTTTTCTATGACCAAAATGTTTTGTTATTTAGCCTCGCATAAAAACAATGTATCATCATCAAATTGTAACATGTTTACATCAACTTCCTTTTCCCCATTTTCATTCTTTCATATAAGTTTTTCTTCTAAATTTGTCATATCATAATGAACAATCTTTTTACTACTATTAGAAATAAAAAAAGGTGTTATTGGGTCTCCTTATTTCAATCCTCTTGTAGGTCTAAATTCTTGGATCCGAAATTATAAAAATTCTAGACACTCTTCTATTTGTTCAATCCATTTACAGCTAAGTCTTAATCTACTCATCATATAGTACAAAAATTCCTACCTCACTTGATCATAAGCATTTTCATAGTAGTATTACCCCTCTTCTTTTTCCTCCTAATTTCTTTTGACACTTCATTAGCCACGAATATGTTGTCCAATAATCTTCTTCCTTTAAGTGAATGTTGTTTCGGATTTATGAATGATTTTAGGAATTACTTTCTTGATTTTATTTGAAAACACTTTGGGTACGCACAACCTACCAAAGATATTGATTTATATTCATGCAATCTCATAAGATTATCTTTTTTAGAGACTAAATTTATGAAGAATGCATTACAACTCTTAGGTATGTTCCCCGCACTATGAAAATCAATGAGTGCCGGAATTACATCCCATTTCACAGTCTACCAATGTGATTTAATAAAATTAAAATTAAACTCGTAAGGTTGGACTCTTGTTGGGTTCGCATGAAACTCAGAAAACAGAAAACCCAGAACCCAGAGAAGAAAGAACACAAGAGAGAGAGAAGACAAAGAGAAATATTTGAAAAAACTTCGAGATTGAATTGATTATCAAAACGCAAAGATTGACCACAATATATAATAATCCAAACAACAACAATAAACAAAACAGAATAACTGAACGGTCACCCACATAAGACCATTCGGTCATTAACAATTGAGGCCGAACACATGTTAAAGACTGAACGACAACAAAAACCGAAACAAAAAGTACATGACCAAACAGTCACGAGGATAAGACCGATACAGGACCGTTCAGTCATAGTTAAGAGACCGTTTGGTCACAAGTAATAATTGAGTCTAACTAATAAATCTCCACCTACACTCAATAATGATAAATGACCGAAAATGTTACAAACACAAACCGAACATTGAGTCTATCTAATAAATCTCCACTTAAACTAAATAATGACAAATGATTAGAAATGTTACAAACACAAACCGAACAACATTAAGTCTATCTAACAAATCTTAACCTAGACTCAATAATGACCGAAAAGGTTTCAAACACAAACCGAAGAACATTAAGTCTATCTAACAGCTCTTTATACTTCCACACTGCATCCATAATTTATGTTTCTTCAAACTCTGTAATTAGCATCACATTATCTTCCTCGATTAGTGTTTGAAATTAATATTTCTAACCTTGATATCTGTCTCTCTCTACCGTAAGTCTCTTTCAAAAAAAATTTTAACCACTCATTTTACCACTTTTGAATCGTCACACCGCTTGCCTTGTACTTTCACCCCTTTAATCTCATTGTGAATTTGTCTCTAATAAAAATTAATATTATAACAAAGGTATCATAAGTTCCAATAATCATAATTTTAATATGTATTTAGAAGTTTTTTATAAGCTTATTAAAGTCGACCTAATTACAATTCAATTCTATTAAATATGATTACTAAATTATTTAACTTTTAATTAATTCTAATTAACTGCGGTCCATTTCATTTCAACTTAAACAAAAAAAAAAGAGTTTGGATAAATCAGTCGACATGTACCAACCGATGCATATACACAATAATATTATTAAAATAAATAATCTAACATAAGATGTTTAATAAGAAAGAATCACTCTCATCCAATCAGTTAACGGAAAACTTAACAGAATTAACATAAACTAATAAAGGTGTTTTACTTAAGAAAATAAATTCTTAAATAGGGACCACACTAATGATCCATCATTAATACTATTTGATAAGGAGAAAAAAATGTTTGATATCAGAAGATAGAAATGAAAAATGTGTGAAGCTTATTGAGTGAGGATAAATATGATGAACAATTACAGAACGTAATTCTTTCATAATCATCTATAATGCCGGAAAGTCAAATATAGATATGTCCAATATAATTTATTATAGCCTATAGTGTGCATTGTTATAACTAAGCCGATTTGACAAATTTCAATAGATTAAAAAATACTCAAGTGTTAGCATGAGGATAAAATAGTATCTATACACATAATCTAATTTCTCTCTCTCTTTTTTTTTTCTAAATCAAACCGTCTTAAAATATTACTATTTTTTTTTAAATCAAACAACTTTACCACGTTTTTGTATATGTTTCTGTCTGGTATTTTCATTCACTATATTTCTTTACATATTGTTCAAAACAAAATATTATGAAGGAATCAATATTGAGCCCAATCAAGGTCGTTAACCTATTTTTTTTTTTCCTGTTTTGAGTATTTGAGTATCTTGAAATGTTTATTACTCGTTGGTAGCGGATTTTTTAATATTTGTTTATAAGCTAATGGAACATAGATATATTATACTATTTGTATATGTATATATTCATAAATATTATGCTGATAATGTTTTAAACTTCTTTAATAAAAAGATCAAAGTAAACCATTTTTGATGACACTATTTTGAACAATTACTTTGAAGAAAACTAATAAATCAGATAACAAAAACAAGTATTAAACATTTTTTTTTTAACTATTGAAGTTCACCAATTATTTATATTTAATCTTTGCAGACCTAATTTTAAGTGAAATGAAGGCATACGTGAGATTGAGATGAGGCATCATGCATCTGCAAAGAAATGATACTTTTGGATGTTGTCAACTATCAACCGAACTGCTGAAATCGTGGTTGCTATTGTGAGAAGAAAAGAAAAAACAATGTTGAACCAGTGCCACGCCTTCTTCTCTATGCTAGCTGTTCTTCCCTTCACCTAAAATTGAAGCAAAGTTAAGCCCCATATAATATGACCAAGTTTGACTAACTGTAGTGGGTAACTAATTCGTTAGGTAAAGCTTGGTTCTGTGCATTGTATGTGTAACTAAAATAAATAGGAAAACCTTGATGAAGAGCATGCTGGGGAACATGAATGTCAGAGGAATGAGAGAAAATGAGCCGAGAAAGTTTACAAAGTCACCCATAAAAGGAAATGCTGCAGCAACGAAGGTATTCCCAGTAAAGAAAAACGCACGTAGGAGAAATAAGCGCTTTAAGTTCTCCCCCGAATGCATGGCCATGTCGATTTCTAGGAACTTTGTGTCCAACGCCTCCAGAATTGGAGCCACAAACATCTGCATTTTTTTTAAAACATCAAGACATGTCATCCTTCGATTTGTCACGTGTTTTAGTTTTCTTAAAGTACTCAAACTCAATTAACCATCTAAAACCAGCAATGGTGAAATATATACGTACATGTTGGGAGACGATGGACTGGAAAAAGACGATGGCATTGATGAGAACATTAATCCATTTCGGACCGCTTAGGTTTTCAGGAAGGTATGCTGACACCGCTGATCCATAAGCCCAATATCCCATTACGAGAACACCATAATAGAACACAACTCCCACTGTATATTGTAAATACAAGGCCTTCCTCATGTTCTTCACTGCTGGCTTACGTAGAGTTGACTGCATACACATTGTGCCAAAACACCACTTCTAATCGCACTTACAAATACCAAACCCCATTTTTCTATTCACAAAAGTATTTATGGTACTTTAAAAAAATTATTATTTTTAAATAATTACTCATTCTAGATGATATGTCATACGTCATGGGTTTGTTGTTTTCTAAAACAATAATAATGAACAATGATCGAAAAAATGTATATAAAATTGTTTTATTACTAAATCTAATATGTCCTTCTATCATCTTACGAAACCCAAATCTTATTTTCTTATTACACTCAAAACTACTAGTACAATAATAAATGATTAAGTTAAATTTGTAGAAATATGACCTGTATCTCTGGGAGCAAGCCACTGGTGTTGGCGACAACGATAGCAGAAATGGCACCAAAGGAATTAAACACCTTACTGACTTGACTGCCACTGATATCGAAATCCCTGTTCGAATTTGATTTCCCTACCAACCAAAAAGATCGGTGGGGCTAGCACAATTTAACATATGGTTTTTGAGGAGAACAATCATTTTAAATGCGAAAGCCATGCTTAGTTAACGCACCATCTTTTTCTAAAACAAAGAGAAGAAATATTATATATGTGAAGGTGAGCCCTGCAGAAACTCCCAACCAATTTTTCATGGCAGACATTGTTGGGATGGAGAAGGAATAGAAGAAGTAAGCTGCTCCCGTTATCACTATGTAGTATTGGAGCCTCAAGGGAGAATCGCTAAATTCCGAGTTGATTTCCTGCACACAATATATAGCAATTTTTATCTTATTTTTTTTTTTAATTTTAATATCTTGAATTAGTTTCTCTGAAAAATATTTGACAATGACTAAAAGAAAAAATCTCTGGGTATTATGAGGACAGCTCTGAATAGAAACCGAAAAAAAAAAACCAAACTTCAGACTAAAAAACATAAAGAAGACATTCTACTAGGAGTAAAAGTCAAACAATTTTGTACTTGTGATTGTGATGGTAAAATGTTGTTCATTATCATAAATTATGTTACCTTTAGTGCCTTACCGCCAAGGAGGATGAAACCCATATTTCCAAGAAGAAGGGTCAAAAACTGGAAAACCCAGGTGATGTGGTACATACCCTTACCTTGACAGAGCAAGGAATAGTTGAGTTGAAGTGTAAATATGGTGCAGAGAAAATGAACAAAAAATATTTTTTTTTTACCGTAAACATATCCCATAAGGTCTCTGTATCTAATGAATCTCCGATTATCAACGAAATGAAATGCTGCCAAGAGCCAGTTTGCATAGGCGGTGTAGAGACCCACAAGAAGAAGGCATATGATACCCCAAGTCCAACCCAGTGGCCACATGATCAGATTGGAAAAACTCAATATCCACCCACAGTTGAAGCTTGTCACCAGCATCAACCCCACTTGTTTCCACGAATCTGCATCTCGTAACCAAATTCGTCATGGAAAGAAAACAAAACACAATCTCATGAAGGTACTGGATAAAGTTTCAGAAAGTTAAACACCCCAAGAAGAAGTTAATTCACTATATATACAGTGAATTACCACTATCAATAGTATGAGCAGTAGCCAGCCCAGAATCATAGTTCTGGGTACCCTTTTCTTCGCTTTGTTCGATATTCAGAGTGCCTCTTCCTTCTACATCCATGGCCAATTCTTGATCTCTGAAAAAATTAAAGAAGCTTTAGCTCCTTTAAAATATGCTAGTTGGAATAAAATTTTTTAGAAGTGGAATGAAATACTGTTTTGACATTTCCTTCAATGGGATGGGATTATTCTATTAGCAGACACAGACAAAGAGATTTATTTTTTATGAATGGCAACAAAGACCCCTTCCTTAGAAAAAGAAACCCTTTTTTAATCAATGACAATTAATTTTTCTATTTTTTTTTTGTATATTTGATATACTAGCTTTGATTTTGTAATTAAATTGATTTTGATAACTTTTTCCTTTTAGAGTTTAGTTCAAATTTTTATTATATAGCACTATTTAGTGAACAAGTGTCTAACAACCACGACCAACAGCACTAATTTTAACACTTTGAATCATATCCAAACGAAAAAAAAATGTTTATAAAGATTTAAATAAAAAATCATGATTTTTTTGAAATTAAAATATATATTAAGCTTTGCTTTTGTTTATTTTTATAAATGGATGAGAACTGTTTTACTGGAGAGTGAAGAATACAAGTAAAATAAGATTAAGAATGTAGAAAAAGTTTGGAAGATTGGGCAATACCACAATTATTGCACACCCAAGTCAACTATATTTCAATTAATTAACTACTTCCGTTGGGTAGACGTTATTATGTAGTCAACATATATATTCATAGATTCACCCAACCTCTTTCATTTATCTTGACAATTATTTTTAATAAATTTATGACAATAAAATACGCGTTATTATTTTATTTGTTTGTTTAAATTTATATTTAAAAATATATTTAAAAGAAATCAATTACAAACTATAATTATTGTCAAGACGTTATTAAAAAATAATTATTAAAATAACTTTTTCCTACTCAAATATATTTTGAGAATCGTAAGATTTTGAATCTTAACTTTTATATCCACAAAAACTCAAAAGTTTGATTTTAGTATAGCATTTTATTAGAATCACATTCTTTTACAGACTTACAATTTTTTCAATTCCAATAAATTCAACTAATAGTAAAAGGTACTCTACTCAAGAGAAATATTAAAGTTTGAAAAAGTGATTTTATTCTTTTAAAGTTAAGGTTGATGGATATCTTGTTCTATAATTGTCACTTGTTGTATGATACTTCAATTTCGAATCCATATTTAATATGTATCTGTATATAATATTTTAGGATATTTTATCTATACTTATTAATAAAATATTTAATTTATAAATAAGTAATAATTTTATAATGATAATAGTTTATAATTTTCTACGTTAACCACTTTAATATATTTGTTTTTAAGTTAAATTTATATAATAACAATCATATATTTATTAATACTTTTAAAAATTATTATATATTTTTCATTATGTATATATCTCATATCACATTATATTATTTCTAAAATATATGTATAAACGTATATAGTATCCAATAACATAATATGCATGGAATGATTTAAACAATACTTTCTATATTACAAAAAGGCACTAATCTTTGATTATTGTCAAAACAATATTGGAAAAACCAAGAAAAATAGGTAGAAATTAGACTTAATTATCTTTTTGTCTCTTTCTAAAAATAATATAAAAGAGTGATAGTAGAGTAACAATGATTTATTATCCGTTTTGTATATAGAAAAGTTCAGTTATGTCCTATGTCTACCCACCGAACCTGGAAAAACCCCCTTACCTTCTTTTCCTTTTTTCTTTATTTGTTTCTTTCCTACAATTCTTTCTAGCTCTCAGCTTTTCTCTTCTCTCTATTGTCTCTTTACATCTTTTGAAACAGTTTCATTTTTTTTTCCAAGAAATTCTAACTTCTATGTCGTTATTTCTCATTTTGTGGACAATGATCAAATTCTCTCGTGATTTTCAATGTATGACATTTGAACTCACTTGATCGAAAGAAAAACACACTAACAATTACAAAGAAAAATTAAAAATATAATCATGAAGATATTGATTAAGTTTTAGGATTTTGTGGTGTGTATTATAGTGATTGTATTGTGGGACCGTACGAACGTGGAGAAGGTTCGTCGGTCAAGATCACTAAAAAAGTCGATAAGTTCAAATGATCAATATAGTTAAGCATTACTCAATCAAGATTATCGATAAATACTATTTATTAACTAATGGATCGTGATTGGAGGTTTGTTAATCATAAGCTCATATCGAAACTTATAAATAGAGATCAAAGATAAGAAGATAGGTGATTATATTCGTGAATTTAAAAATTTACTCTGATTTTCAATAATTAATTATTAACTTGAACATTAGAGTCTTTTTAATAGATACACCTGAATAGTTTGGAGCTTGGACAAATAAAGATTTTAATTAAAAGTGTTCAAGTAATCTAAGCTAGTTTAAAATAAAACGTGAATGAGTGTTTTGTGAAGATTCTCGACTTTACATCCAAAACAATAATATATGTGTTTGATTAGGAATTGTAGTTTTTTTTTTTTTGTATAGCGAGCAGTGGAAGTTTACATAAGGTGAAGGGGATTGTTTGCTCTATCTAGCATGCTAATTATAAGAAAAATGATACCATGACATACTTTTACATTCATTTGACATTGAAAATAAGGATAAAATGGTCATAAAAGTATAAAGTTTTGTATTTTTTTAAGAAAAAAGAAAATAAAAAAATAAGAAAAAATAATGTTAAATGAATGTAAAAAAGTTAGAAGTGTTAAATAATAATTTTCTAATTATAATGCTTCACAAAAAGAATAATAGCATCCAAACGTATTTCACACCATAGTTGGTGTGGGCTATAAACTTTCAGCTTCATTTTGTTTTCCTTATGTTCTAATATGTATTAGTTTATTATTATTATTATTATTTATCTTGCTCGAAATATTTTTTCTTATTTTCTTATTGCATATTATTTTTTTATTATTACTATTATTATTTATCTAGATGATTGAAATCTTAACACGCTGATTTTTTTTTTTGTGTACTTGAAATCTTATTTAACAGTCAATATTCTTAGCCCGTTTTTTGTGGCGTAATCTTTGGCTCACTTTTTCTTAGGAAAACCTTTGCACGCTTAAACCACCAGGTATAATTAACAAATTAATATTATGAGTAAACTTAATTATTCCACTAAAAAACAAATATCCTTATTATCTATGCATTTTCTGTCACGTCTTATTGTCTTTTGTATATGTCCATCCTTATAAATTAAAATAAACTTGCAGTCGCATAATATATTTTTTTGACCATTCATATATATATATATATATATATATATATATATATATTTTTTTTTTTTTTTTTTCTTTTTTTTTTCACAAGAGCGATGCTATTGTGGTCATGGCAAGGATTGGAAAGAAAAACAAAAAATTGACATTTTCTTTTCTCAATAGTAAAATAATACGATGATTCTTAAAGTAACTCGTTTTTTATTTCTTTATCATTTATCATCATTAATATACAACTCATTTTTACTTTCTTAAAGTAAATTTCTTAATTTTTATAGTAAAAAGTAATATAATTGCCCAATTTTCTATTACCATATATTACTTACACCGAATATACAATTCGAAAGTTAAAAGTAATACTCTGAATTGAAACAAACAGTTTCTGCATTTCTTTATTATTAAAAGGTTACAAACTTTTTTTTTAAATAATGAATGTTCATTTCATCTTTCATATTTTAAAATCAAAAGGAGATTGCAAACCTATATATATTTTCTGATAAAATCCATAATTGTCTTGTTTTACTTAAAATAATATGAAAGAGACAAATTTAGTTTACAAAGTAGTAAAGTCAATATATTCACTTAACATTTTTTTATTGAATGAGTTATATTGAATTGGACTGAATTTATTATTTAATCAATTAAAATTAGACAAGTTTCAATCAATTTTTGTAATTTTATTGTCAAACAATCGATTATAAGGTTTATGTTAAATTAATTGAGTTTTTTTAACTAATTATATTAATATAGCTTTGTATAACTTTGTACACATGTCTTTCTTTCCTAAAGATAAGAAGGATATTAGAAAGGAAGAGTTCATGGTTTATTTATTTTTTTATCAAAATAGAACAAAGAAATAAACAAGAGTACGCATTGAGAGAAAAGGAAACAGGAACCACGAGAATAATATTATCCAATGTTAAATGGCTAAGGTCACTAAGAAAGAAATTTATTACATAAATAATTTAATAAAAGAAAACACGTACGTTGTATTCAAGAGTAAAGAAACAAAGCTGATATAAAATTATGCTAAAACTCATGGAGAATAACTTGAAAATCAACCTTATCATAAAAACATGGTAGGAGGATTATTGTGCCTATGGGATAATGATGTTTTTTTATGTAACACAAGGTTGCATGGAAGGAGAATGGAAGGATAGCATAACAAATATTGTGATTGTTAATATAAGTTATTATGTGAATTGGAGAAGAAAAAAAAGACTTTGGAAGGAGATTAAGAGAACAGAAAAAAGTCATAATCTAAAATACATCCATTAATATTATAAAATAATGTTAAATCGTAATAATTTACATAAAATTAGTCACATATTAGTTTTTCTAGGAAATCGATGTAGTATGTTTTCTTGCTGAATTGATTATGTTTAAAAACGATGTTATATATGGTCTAGTGGGACATAAAACATTAGTTTTAAGCATAATCGATACATCAACTTTACAGGAAATCAATGTTATACTTATGTTTTTGATTGTGCATATATGCTACATCGTTTATTGTTAGTGATATATTCTTTTAACAAGTTTTTCATATTTATATTGTTTTGATCATATTATTTTTAAAAGAGTTATTTATCTTTACTTGTTTTAAACATATATTTATTTTAAATAATGATGAGTTGTTCAAAACACAATTGGTTTAGTTCAAGAGAAATTAAATAGTATTTTAACTAGTTGAACTGTCCTAAACTTATTTGTAACTTGTTGAAATTAGTAAAATGTTATAAGAGTTCTTAAGGAAGAACTTGATCTAAAAGTGAATCACTATAAAACGAGATTTTATCTCTATCCTTTTCTTTACTGTGTTTGTAAACAATTTTAAAAATTTTCAAGTATCTAACACTATTTGATGTTCTTTGAAAAAAAATAAAAATAAACTCTATCTAAGTCTTCCCTTTGCTAGAGTTTACATGTTATTTCAACACGGAAAATAAACATAATCATATATAAATCATCCATAAGAAAACATTAAAATAGAATTAAATAGATTAATCTCAAATATAGTCATAATAAAACAAAAACAAAAATATATTTCAAGTGTGTATTCTCTTTTGTACAAAGCAAATCTTCAAGCAAAATTTCTTCTGTCTCTGTCTCAAATGGTTCGAGTGACTAAAATAAATCACTTTGTATTTTAAAAAACTAAAAAACTAAACTCATTTTATGAGTAAATCAACAATACCTCGTTAATTAAAAGACTAATGTTTACTTGGAATATTCAACACCAAGATTAATTCGCATGAAATTTTTATTATTTATTCACAAACTTATTAACCTGGACAATAATATTTAAGGACTAATTTTAATATTTACTTAAAAGAAGTTATTCAAAGTAAGCTTTTTCTCCGATAGAAAAATAAAAATAAAAATAAAATCTGGGGTAGTTTTGGTTCTACTACATCGTAGGAGCAACCAAAACCCTCCACTTCTCATGTTCAATTATACCCCTTATCCTCTCTTCTCCTCAATCTCGGTGTGGTGCTTCGGTTTTTCTGTGATGTCATAAACTCTATCCATGTCTATGCCTTTCTCTCTCACAACCACGTCTTCCTTCAACTCTCTCACAATGGCGGAATCATGCATTCTCTCTCTCCCTTCTCTCTTCCGCGTCAATAACAAAACCCTTTCTCTCTCACTTCCCTCCAAGCGCCTCAACCTCAAGCTTCCATGCTCCAATTCTTCCTTCTTTCCCCTCACCACCAACACCACCCGCCTCCCCTCTCTCCTCACATTCGTCGCCCAGACATCGGATTGGGCCCAAGGAGAGGAAGACAACGCCATATGGGAGAACGAAGGCGACTCCGCGTGGGGAACTGAAGAAGGTGCCGATGACGGCGCGGAGGAAGTCACCGGAGGGGGTTTCGCTCAACCACCCGAGGAGGTTAAGATCTTTGTTGGGAACTTGCCCTATGATGTTGATAGCCAGCAATTGGCTTTTCTTTTTAAGGAGGCTGGCACCGTTGAGGTTGCTGAGGTGAGTGAGTCTTTGTTTATGTTGGTGTTTTCTTTAATTTGAAGTTTCAAATGTTTGATTTCAATGTGGGTGTCCATGGTTTCAGGTAATTTATAATAGGGTCACTGACCGTAGTCGTGGCTTTGGATTTGTCACCATGAGTACACTTGAAGAGGTTGAGAATGCTGTCAAGAAGTTCAGTGGTTACGTAAGTTATTATGTTGCTTTATATTTTGTTTTTGAGTTAGTAGGGTTATAATTGTGGTCCAATATTCAAGTGCAAAGCTGTGTTAGGATTTGGATTTTAATGGTGGATGTGTAGAATTATGGAATTTAACAAAGTATTATTCCATTGTTTGGGTAATTTTGTGATGGAATGGAACAGTAAAAAGATTGGGTATCAACATTATGTGGTATATTCCCAGATTGTCATGCCCAAGATGTAGTCAGAAGTTTGATTCCTTTGTGAATGTCTATGAAAAAACATCTTTTGAGAGATGTTAGTGTGGGTGCTTTTAGTAATTAGTTTCTGACTCTTGGCCCGAAAAGAATCTAGGTTCACAAAAAATCAATTGAAGGGGAAGAAAAAGTGGTATTGGATAGAATGGGATGGGATGTGTGTGTCATCTTGTTATACTTCATTCCATCTAGTTTTAAACAATCCAAACAATGGTGCACAGGAGGCTAGGATCAGTCCACTCCATTCAAATGTGACATGTTGACACTATTCTTATTCTCAATGTTAAGATCCCAGTGTAAAAGTATAAACAAATGTGTCCAGGTTTGGCTACTTATGGATCCTGAATTGTATGATTGTACATTACTATCTCTCTCCTTCCCCAAATGAAATAAAATTTGGGGTGAATGTGAGAATGATGATAGATTTGTATAGACAAGAAGGGGAAAATGTTATTACTACTGTTGCTTCTCTTTGATTATCTTCAAAGTGGTTAACCTATGACACTATGAGGTTTGGCCTTGTTCTAATGATGCTTTGTTCTCCTTGTAATAAATGTCTTCGAGATTTAAATTGTGGCAAGGAATTGGTACAAATGTTTAGACCCAAACTTGTAATCGATAGATTTTACCCAATGTCATCTGAATATCTTATTGCTTCAGTGCCTGCATAAATAGTAAAATTGGGACCTCCTTGCTATTGTATTTGAAATATTATTGTCTGTGTAGACTGTTACTTTTACTGAACGAAATAAAACTGAATTTTATATTTTAATTTTGTTCTCATTAGATTTGTATGAGTATGGACACTTTTCTGCACATACAAAGGCCTTTCGACTAAGCGGTTCTTCCAAGTTGAAATGTGTCTTTTGGGTGACATGTCCTTTGCTGGAATAAGCATGCCTATTGATTTTCTTATCTATCTAGTTTTATTGTGGTTTCTTGAGTTGTTTTGGATCTTATCCATCTTTCCGTGACAGGAACTTAATGGAAGAGTGTTGACCGTAAATAAGGCTGCTCCAAAAGGAGCACAGCCTGACCGCTCATCACAGCCACCACGAACCTCGAGTTCTGCTACAAGAATCTACGTTGGGAACTTGCCATGGACTGTTGACAATGCTCGGCTAGAGCAAATTTTTAGTGAACATGGTAAGGTTGTGGAGGCTCGGGTGGTCTATGACAGGGAGAGTGGTCGATCACGTGGTTTTGGCTTTGTCACAATGGCCAGTGAGGCTGATGTGAACGATGCGATTGCTGCTCTTGATGGTCAGGTAAAAACACCAGTACTTTATTACTTGATCATTTGTGGTAACATTACAAGGACTGCTTGTGTGTTTCATTCTGGGGAATAAAATTCTGATATGGTGGTTCTGATATTATTGCAGGA
This sequence comes from Vigna radiata var. radiata, assembly GCF_000741045.1. Lineage (NCBI taxonomy): Eukaryota > Viridiplantae > Streptophyta > Magnoliopsida > Fabales > Fabaceae > Vigna > Vigna radiata. Next base: position 34,575,781 of record NC_028357.1, read on the forward strand.
ATTGGATGGGAGACCAATCAGAGTGAATGTTGCAGAGGAAAGGCCTAGACGCAACTCCTATTGAGTGGTAACTTGAGAGTAATCTTCCATGTCCGACTGATTGAGTTCCCTTTATACAGTGTCAATTTTTACCTTCTTTGGCAGCTGGTTTCAGATTGAATTTGCAGATCTTATTGTTATTAATTCNATGTCTAGATGAAAATGATTAAAATTTACAATTCAAACTCTAGGGATTTTGGAAAAACTCTTCATTTTGTTTTCTCAACCGTTTTGTTTGCTATTGATGCTCGACAATATAATGTTCCTTTGAATCTTCTGGTAAATAGAAACTGAAACGAGCATATTTAAGACTGACTTCATGCAATATAGATGCCAAAGCTTAAGGCTTGATCATCTGTCATGTCATTTGTTGGATTCCTTATTCAAATGGTTACACCTTTTACAGTAAAAGAAATTACAAGCACAGATAAATCGGCTTGTCCCTTCCCTTTGCATGGGGAATTCTCTTGTCTGAAGGACCAGGCTTTTCTCCTGCCATTGCAGGATAATAACTAACCAATGGTTACAGTGTAAAAGACTCTCCTTGACTGAATATTTAGTAACAATAATCAACACTGGAAGTGATTAAATACGTGTTTAAATCTATTTGTCAATAATCCGTAAGGTTAGTCTAATTTCTAAGCACCACTTCTCTAGAAAGTTAGAAAAATTAGGAAATATTTAGAGCACCGAGGCCTTCAATGTTTGTTTTCATGAAAGAGGATCGTCAGTACAAAACTTGGCACAAAAATTACAGACACATGCATGATTTATCACGAAAGTGACTCCGGTACGATGATTTAATCTTTGAAATTATAAGATAAGTATATGGTTGACTAATTTTGCCTTCGGTGCCAAAAATATTCTGATATCTGACAACATTGCGATGTGAGTGCAGGATTTTCTAAAAGAAACAAAAATATAAGGTTTTAACAAAACAATAAAAAATAGCCTATGGTCTTTTAAAGTAAAAAACATGTCAATTGATTTGTCTCACTTTCAAAATTAACAAAAGAAACTCGAAACTATAGTCCTTTAAAATGGTTTCTATAGCCAATAAGCTCACAAATACCAGTTCTACCTTATTCATTTTAAACCTCGAATTAAATAAGTTTTAAGTTTCGATATTTTGAACAAACTTATTTACAAATACTTCTACAGAAGAAAAATATGAAGAAAAATAAAATTAGTTTTTTCACAAGTTAAAATTAGTTTTTTCATAAATTAGAATTAGATTATGTATAAACTAATTTGTAAAAGTTCATATATATTGTTCTAATTTTTTTATTTATAACTTATGGGCAATAGGAAGAAGCACTTTTTTTCTTTTCTTGAAGTACTATGAAGAAAATTGTTAAAATAGATCCATGATCAACTTAGATTCAAATGATAAAGACTAAATTTAATTATCATTGATTAACACTAACTATTAATAATTGCTAGCTTCAATACTTAAATTAACTAGTAATATCTATAATTTGCGACTGATTAATATCTTACTTCATAATATCTTACTTCATAATTAAGCATAGATTTTTTTATAAGCCAACTGATTATTATCAATGCATAAAGAATAACAAGAGATGTGTCATTATAATACATCCACATGACACAAGACATACAAATTAAACACCCACATCCCTACCAATTTTAACAATCACAAAAAGCATCTTAAACCCTTCTACTAGGAAACATTAAACATGCCCCAAATATGTACTCAATTGATAAGTTAACATCTCAAACTCAACCGATGTTGCAGAAAAAGTGTGAATATGAATAATAAATATGATATTAACCTATGCTGTTACATGAACACAGTAAGTTAAAGTTTAAATTGTAAGTCAAGCAATCAGAAATATTGTGATAATAACTTCATGATACAACAGTTAACACATATAGCAGGTTTATTCTTTTATATAGGAAGACATTATCAAAACTGTATTCTGTCAATTGTTCAAAATCTTTTTCTCAGAAAGTGCATAATAAGACACAATTGTTTAAGTTTTCGACTCAACTACTTACATAGAAAATAATTTTTTATATATTATTAAAAGCCAGAAAATAGATTCAGATTTCAGACAAAGAATGAGAATGTTTATGGTGTAATTATTACTACTTACTACTGTTCTGAAGGATCAACATGAATCATTTGTTTTAGGGCAAGAAAAGAACAGCAGCTTCAACTATACAAATTCTTACAGCACGTGGTACAGACAACCAAAGCCTTCCAGACATCCATTTCACTAACCACGTAACTGAGCTTCTCTGCTAGTGAGAGGCACATACCGAACTGAAGTCTCAGTCCGGATACTGATAGAACCATCGGAGTTCTTGTCCAAGACCTTTAAATCTTGAAATATGTTCCCAACAGGAATAACCATTCTACCACCCGGCTTCAACTGGTCAATAAGTGGTTGAGGAATTTCTGGTGCCGCTGCTCCCACGTGAATGGCATCATATGGAGCAAAATCAGGCCAACCTTGCCTCCCATCTGTCAACACAACAATCACTCAAATATTTGAAATTACTGATCAGCCAACTTGACATAGCAAATTATTTAAGTGCTAAAAAAGCATCAATAACCATGCAGTTACCACCGCAGAACAGAGGACAAGAGTTAAAGAAAGTGAATATGGACATTCGCAAACCACAATATCTAGGAGTGTCACAACATGAATGCTTATGAATAAACTCTATTTTCAGATGAAGTTTACTCAGTCACATTAAACAAAGTCCAAATCCTGACCATCAGGTTACTTGAGTATATTCAATCACTTCAAACTGATGTCAAATCTAGATCATCAGGTTATAATTTTTTGTTTAACTGAATGACTCGTTAAAGTTAGTCAATCCTTTACCTAACATTAAGTCTTCGACAGCCATATCTAACAAATGGACTAGATTAAACTGTCTTAGTCGATTACATCAAGTGGAGTTGTATTTTGTTGTGGAAAAGAGTTTCAATATTTCATATCAAAGGAAATCATAGAAACCGTACCACCACAATGCACTGAAAGGGAACCATCTTTTAGTGGTTGAGCTGCAGCACTTTTTTTAATATTCTCAATTGAAAAAGAAACCAATTCAGGAATATGTTCCACGCCAACAGCACGGCCTTGAGGTCCTACCATCAAGGCAAAGCATCCAGTGAGGTATCCCGTTCCTGCAAAGGGTCCAAAGTATGAATAGTTTGCATCAAATGCAGAGAATAAAGAGAACGAAGGCACTAGAAGTTTGTTCCTGTTATATAGAACATCATTTAATTCTGCATTGCACAAAGGAACGAACAACATTGCCACATTGAATTGGGATTATGCAAATCTGAGAGTAATGGTGTTATCAATTAAAAAAATCAAGGATTTTACATTATAAAATCTCCACGTCTACCTTCTACAACTTCATTAAGGGAAGGAAATAAAGCATGCACTATTTTCTGCACACCCTTGCCCGTACAGCCGCCATCAACATTTTCTGTAGTCTATCCATGACCAGTAAACAACAAATCCTCTATAGCAATAGTAGTGGAATAAATTTATTTCAAATAAGATTTTTTTTTTTTTTCATTTCTCTCTAATAAATTAGAAAAAAAAAATATAATAATAGATAGGTAGCAAGAAAATAATCCATGGACTATACCAGAGCCAACGTCCAGAGCACGCATCCCAGGCTGCAAATTCTTCTCCAGCAACTGAAGGCACGTTGCATGCATATGTGGCGCAGAGATAGTAGCATTGTAGCCTATCGGCATAGGACTGTCAACATAAGGTTGAAGTCCACCAGGCACAAACAAAGCTCTATCAATGGTTTCCATTACTTCACCTACCTTTCTGGAAGTAATAATTCCATAACTCTGCAAATTATCTACCATTCCTTTGTTCTCGTTGAGGGCACTTCCAGACCAGTATTGCTGTTTTGAAAAAAAATATTTACTTTAGATTAGTTCTAGTTTTAAATATTACAGAAAATAAGAGGATAAACTAAGAAAGCACAAGCATGTAGCTCCCGTTATTCCTTTTATCTGAACTGCACCCCTGTGGTGAGCAATCACAGAGAATCAAAAAGCTAAATTTATGGTATAAAAGCAGAAGGGACCCAGAATCATCATCGGCCCTAAATGAGATAAACAGTTCATACAAATACACTGTAATTGAACATGCATAACATTGGTCAACACTAAAAGGAAGGCCAATAGCCATTGTAAGTTACAGATACGGAAGACGATGTTTCTACTCCTTAATGAGAATTATCATAAAATTCCAGTCATGATGAGCACGTTCAAAATTCAAAACAGAATGAGTTTACAAACACTCAAGGAGCCGCTCCTCAAGTAATGCAGTTGAAAGACGGAAACAAATTCATAATTTATGAATTTAGTAGCTAAGTTTTAATTAAAGTTGAGAGCAATACAAGGATTCGACGTAAATGAGGGAAGAAAAGACAGGGAGGTGTTTTCGTCGGTGAGGAACTATGTTCGACGATCGATCGCAGTGATAAACGACGAAGAAAGAGAAAGGGGTTACCTCCATCGTATAGAAAATAGCGTTCTCCGGAGCGAAATTAGGGTTGAGGGATCAGTAAGGATTTATTGTTACAGAGCGACACTGATGCAGTAATTGGGACAGGTTTAGATTATTGTTTTGCGTTCAAAGAACGTAGTGTTTTTCGGTGTCTTGTTCAGTTGTAGTGCTGCAGTTCCGTGTCGTTGGCATGATACCATCGTTATTTTGCCACTTTACCTCACAGGCTTCCTCCTCAGTGGGCTTTGTATTAAGTTAGATTTAATGCTGGTTTTTCCTGCACCTCCTCTTTTTCTTCCTGCACCCTATAACACTTATTTCTCATGAAAATTATAATAAAAGATAAAAATATCTCTACACCTCTTATTTTTAATATATTCTAAGTTCTGAAGGTTATTTTTGAATTTGAAATTACATTTTCAAATTATTATATAATCCAAAATATATTTTAAATTGAGTAATTCAAAAAATATTTTTTTAATTCAGAAGTATGTTATGAATTTTAAATATGTTTTTTAAATATATTCTAAATTGTGCAATCTTATGTATTTAAAGATATATATTTCAAATTAAGTATTCCATAAAAGATATTTTAATATTTTCTTCTTCTCCAATTTCCTCTTTTTTTTTTTTTTTTTTTTTTTGTATTGTTGAGGAAACAACCAAGCAAAGGGAGAGAGAAATTGAGAAGCCATTGGCGTCTGCCTTTGCATTCAAAGACCATCTCATCTTTGGTCTTGCTTGTGCTTCCCCAAGCAACCCTTCACCTTTGGTTAATGTTTCCAGATTTAAAAAAAAATAATAATATTTTGAATTATATGATTCCAAATTTATTTAAAAAAGGTGGAAGAGGATTTTTGTCCTTTTTATTACAATTTTAATGAGGAGTAATTTAGTAATTGTCAATATTATAGGGTGTAAGAAGAAAAAAGGGAAGTGTAGAAAGAAGCAACCTTGTTTTCATAAAGAGATATTAGACTTTATATAAGTTGGGTTTACCTTCTCTTAGTTTGATGATGAAGGAGTTTCTTCTTGCATCTTTTTAATTTCCTTTAAGCAATTTGAAAGTATAAAATACTTTAAAAAATGCACAATTTAAAAGCAAAAGAAAAAAAAACGTTTTAAATGGTATAATTCGAGTTAAAAATGATTTATAAACTGTGTAATTTGATTTTTTTTTTCAAAAAATATTTTGGAATTATATAATTTGGAAGTTATTTCGCTTTTGAATTATACAATCTCAGTCGTTTGGCTTTTAGATTACATAATTCCAAAATTATTTTTGACTTTTAAATTGTATAATTTGATATTCTTTAATAAAAAAAAATGGCTTCACAATTTTAAAGTTATTTTTAATTAATGTTTTTACTCTTTTTTCTTCTGTATAGCAAAAAGAAATTACACTTCTTACATGAACTAAATGAAAATGTAGACTTCAACTTCAAAATAGTTAGATAAAGCGAGTGAAGGAACAACTTCAATAGTCAGTTTTCATCCCTTTAAATGTCCATGGAAAGAATTAGTTGTATATGACATCTTCGGAATGTCCTTTCTACTAAATTGATGATGCGGGGAAGTAGAAATTACATATAAGTATTTTAAATGAATTAGAAATCCAATAGCAACTGAGGAAGAATAATCTCAAGATGAGTTGGCTCTATTTCACTAGCACCCTCCGCTTCTGCAACAGCAGCAGCACGTTGAACAGCCTCTGCATCATGAGAAAGGTTTATGTCAAGGTTAAAAAGATTATGAGCAAACTTATAGTCAAGACCAAGCAAGCACAAAACGTTTCTCTTTTAAGATGAATAAACCTGTGATAAAAAGCCGGAGAAGTTCACAGGTAAGCTTCAGAGTATTGCCATTAGCTGGATCAGAAACGATGAAGAAATGAGTAAAACAAGCCAATGTTCAATTTGCAATAACAAAACCATGGCGTGAGGTGATCCCAGAACACCCCCAGAGAATAAATCCATCAATAGAATGAAAAATGGAGACATGGCATAAATACCAGAAGTTGTGCGACTCTTCTTGGATGTTCCAACTCCTACCTGTAGGAGTAAACCCAATGCAACAGTGAAGCAAGGGATATAATGTAGTTGAAGAGAATAACTAAAATATTAGAGAATGTAGATTCTACTTAGGATGTTATTGCTGTTGATGGCACCCAGTCAGCTATAGATGACAAAATAAATATACTATGAAAAACAAGATATTTGTTGAAATAGATATATAGACATCTTAAACTGAAGACAAATTAGCAAAACCTAAAAAGTGAATACAAGAAATTGAAAGGGGAACAACCAGGGCCAATTCCCTTGCCAAAAATTTGGGGAATGTTGTATGTTACAATGTGATATGTTGAAAAAATTACGCACTCATTGTATTTCATGCTTGCTACAGAGATCTCTCATCTATGACAAAATCCAACAAAAAACTTCCTTGCATACACAAAATAGCTTCACAACTAACTCCAAACGCTTATGAACGGCCAAAATTTCTTAATCAGATAGCACATTCTCTACATTGAACTTTTGGGTTCATTGTCATTCAGGGTTATATGATCAGAGTTTCAGTTATAATTTTCTTGAAGGATGCGACCAAAAGTAACCATTGAATAAGATTTTGTGAGAAGCGTATTCGTATGCACCAAATCAACAGACACTGAAGTGATGTGTAGGCACCATGTAGCTAATAAAGCTGTTGAAATTGAAAGACCTCACGAACAAGACTTACAAAACAACAAATGAACAAAGCATGAGATAAGATAGAAGGAAAGAAACTAATGGTAAGTTTGCAATTCCAATAAGTGAATCACTCTTGAACGAAAAACCTTATGTTAGTTAACAGGGACAATAGAAGAGACCATGGAAATAACCTAAACCAGTAACAAAAAAATGACCTTACGTCACTTCACACTACTATAAATAAGAACAAGACACTAATAAGGACATAAATGTGATTTGCAAGGTTTCTAAAAAGCTACAGAAACGTAGTATCAAAATTAAAATCCAATGCAGTAAACTTAACAGAATCCTAATACATGAGCAGATCTGTTTTTTCTATTTTTAATCGTAACAATCGGGTAGTTTAGCGAAGTAATTATTGAAAATAACAGCACAAAAACAATCCCAAATTTTCGAAGTCCCGCAGTGTAACAAGGGAAATTCAGAAATTATATCGTTGTGAAGAAACAAACACAAACAAAAGGGTTACGAGGAATATTAAAAAAAATAGAAATGAAATGTAAGGAAATTGCAAGGAACCTCGGAATCCGGAGCGTCGTTAGGTTCAACGTTTTCCCGCTCTGAAAATTGGAACAGAAGAAAAAGAAGTTAGTGATTGGGGTAAAGTGGGAAGGAAATCAGGGTAAGAGAGAAGAAGAATGGGACCAAGGGCTCGCAGTGTCCAAAAGCGCTTCAAAATGGAATGAATGAGATCCTGTTACCAAATTTGAACGAAGAAGTGAGGTATACAGAAAATCAATACATCAATTGCCTTGTAAAGAGAGGGGAGGAAAGGATTTTAGGGCCGTACACACTCCAAGGTCACTTCCTCCATCGTAAAGCTATACCTTCTGTGCTATTCCGATCACCGCCACAGCCTTCACCAAACACGCCTTTGGATTTGGAGGGAAATAAAATGACACGAGAGAAAACTAGCTACTGTGCGGTTACTTCCTCAACATGTTTGGATGGGAATCTCCTTTTACTTGGCATAGTTTGCCGCCGAGGAAAAATAGAGCAAAAAAAAAACGTATATGAGAAAATAAAATAATAGCGCTTAATTAAGTTTAAAATTTATGATAAATTTATATATTTTTTAATTAGGTTTTTATTAAATTTTCTTAGAATTTATTAAATATTCAAAAAAATTCTATTCTTTTTACTAATTTTTTTTGTTTAATTTTTCTGCTAATTAAGTGATGTTGTTGATGTTTTGTTTAGTTGTCTTATTTATTTATTTTTATACATTTAAATATGTGAAATTTTATAATAAATATAAAACGGTAATAAATTTTTTTATTATGGTTAAAAGTGTATTAATTTTTATTTAACGATACATTTGATCTTCCTATCTCAATAATTTTACCAATAAATCTTTTTTCATTCCAACATGAAAGATTTTCATAATTCTAAAATAATGATGATCTAAAAGTGAAAATGATATAAGCAATCTAAAGAATACGAATGTGTACACTAAAAAGTGAATTTCATGGGATTGGTAGGAGAACGAAAATATATTCCAACTTCAGCACACTATTCGGAGACATGTTGCTTCAACACCTGCTACTAGTGTTACGTTGCCATTACTATACTCTTTGTGACACTACACTAGTATATTTTTTTTAGGATCACTTTGCAAATGTTTTACTATTGCCATGGCAAAATTCACTAAAAAAAATTGTACTTTTAAACTTAACTTAATCTTATTTAAAATTCATGAGATTTGTATATGTTTAAATATTATATATTATAAAATCGTCTTATTTATAGTTAATGTGAGATTTTTAATATAATCTCTTACATCAAGATACATATTTCTTAAGTGTGAGACTGAAATATTAGTAGTGATTTGATAACGAGTAATACGATAAGTCCATCAAATGAAAAATATCGCTAGCATATATAAGTTAAATTCATTGTTTTGATACCATGTTATGAAATGAACTTTAAGTCTAACCCAACCTTGCAAAATCAGTTTGTGAGGTGAGATTATAATCACACATTAGTCTAACGTTTGAGATGAACTCAATGTGAGGGGTTGTATTGGAAGTCCCACATTGACTACAGATAAAGCAAGTTTATAGTATATATAAGTGGATGCAAACATTACCTTGTTAAACGACTTTGTGAGATTAAGTTAGACTTCAAAGCTACTTCTTAACATGTATCAGAGTCGTGATTAAAGGTTATCCTGGCAAATTTTGTTAATTGATGATTTCATATTATAAGTATGTGCAAACTTCATTTACAAACCGTTTTTTTGAGGTTGAGTTAGGATTAAAATCTACTTTTCAATAAGAATGTGCACTAATTCTTTCTACTTGCATCACTGATTCTTTGTGTTTTTCATATCACTATGATTTGAATCGAAGTTTCAGTAAGACGTACTAACTAATCTTTAGACTCTAAGAAATGATGACAAAGTTGTGTTGACTTGTGGTTTTAGGTGAAGATTTAACATCTTCAATTAAATGGGCATTTTTTTAAAGTGTTATTTGTACAAGCGTCGCTTCAATATTTTTTTAAATAAGGGGTTTCAGTATTATTTCACATGAATCTTATGAAAATATGACGTGGTATTCCTGGATTTAGTCATAGGAAATGAAGAGACTAGGTGTCATCACCCATCTTTGTCACCATCCTACATCTATATTATGTGACTCTTCATTCAATCCACTTCGTCAGTCACCCAATCCTGGCCAACCCCCTAGTCTTCATCGAAGGCAGATTCACCCTTTTTCAAGGTGGGTTGATAACCTAATTCGTCCTTTTCCCTTTGGGTACAGGAACAATGTAAAATACCAAAGTTTCTTCAATCTAATCAAAAACATCTTAGACTTTATTTTATGATCCTTGTCACTTGCCTTCCAATACTTACGATTCATGGTTTTGCTAAATTAATGTAATGAAAATGCTCAAAGGCACGACAAGGAGACATGCAAAAGTGCATCTCTAAGATGCAAGGAGGCAATATGCATGGTGGAGGGGAGGTGTGATGGAGGTGAGTGGCCAACAATGACAAGGACTTGATGGTTGACAAGGACTGGGTAACCGTGCAAGGTGGGTTGAATGATGGACTACATAGTGTAGTTGTTGGGTGGTGGTGGAGATGGGTGGTAACACCTAGTCTCTTCATATCCTATGATTAAGTATAGCTCGATTATTAAAATTGTCAATATAATATTTTCATTATATCCAGGTGAAAGGACACCAAACCTTTTTCTTTTTAAAGGTCACAACTAGGAATGACAAAAAACATTTACGCTTGCGGATAAAATCTGTTGCGAATTGTTGATAACCGCAGGTACCCGTTACTTGTTAAAAAAAATGACATGTTTATCCTTTATTAGGTTTAAGTTGTTGGATGTTTTATTTTTTCCTTTCTGTCGTTGTGCTCATTTGCTTTCATTTTTTGCCAGTCCTGGGACTTTGAGGTTTAAGTTGTTGTTGATAGATAAGTCTCCTCAGATCTAAGACACTCCGCTGCCAAAAATGGTGTTGTTCTCTTCCAAGTACATATTTTCCCTTTCCCTACTTTCTTCATTCTTAATTTCTTTTTCAGATCTGTTATCTATGAGGCTCATCGCTGGAGTCAAGGCCACCGCCATTCCCGCCGCCTAAGTCGTCTAGACTATTTATCCATGGATAATGACAACCTTTTGTCGTGATAAGCCTATTAACCATAAGATCTTCAGTAAGGACGTGGCAACGCACTGCTCGTGTTCAAGCACTTGATAGTGACGAATCAAGGCTTAGACATGTCCACGATAGAGGTATATTTGTAAATATTTACAATCCTCAAACGCTTCCTTCTTCTTGTTTTTCAAACTCTAAACACCAAACACAACCAAATAGGAATTTCATAAGTCAGATCCAACAACAATTTCATATTTATGCAAGTTGCAAAGAATCAAAAGATAATACGAAGTTCTAACAACATGGGAATAAGGAACTCAAGTTATCTGCACTTGCTTTGAAATCAAAGAATGAGTACAAAAGGACGCGTTCCAACCTTAAAAAAAGACGAGGATGTTTTGCAATAAGAAACAAGGAGGAACATTACTAGGATATATGATTAAATAATAGTAAATTCACAATACAAAAATATTTGTTCAAAAGTGTTTATTTGAATTACTTTTGTCAACTGCCATATGTGGGTGTGATAAGCAATTATATTTATAAAAGAATATATAAAAATATAAGAGAGAAGTAATTAAGGAGTTGTTAGTTGGTATATTGAGAGTTATTTCTTTACTTGAAAGTGGTCGAAGAACTTCAGATATTATTGGTAGAAAATAGACAATAATCGTAGTTGCAGTGATTTTTCAAATGGGTTCACTGATAATGATTCTTGATCCTTCATTTTCAGTACTTATAATGTTAGGAGATTTTTTTCCAGTGTTGGAATAGGATCTAAAGTGTCGGACCTTCCTTCAAAAGCCCAACGCCTTTTGAACTGTCCATGTCCCACGCTTCCTTCAAAATACATTATGGAGAACTAAAATAATTTTTTAAAAACAAAAATATTTTTTTAAAAAAATTTGTGGATACCAACAAATATCTGTGGACTGAACAAAATTCTTAAATTCTTTTTACACATATATCTAACAAGCAACGGGGACAGATAATGAGTATGGTTTTTTTAGATCGAATAGTAGATAAATAGATAAACATGATCTGTATACAATATTAATTATTGCATGCTCATAATTGATTATGATAATTATGGATTATCATAATCGTTTTTTCACTTAATATTAAATAATTGCAAATAATAGTAAAATGAATATGATCAATGAAAAGTAAAATTATTAATAAAAAGCAAATTATCATATATTCAGTGTTTTTTCATTTTATAATAAATAATTACAAATAATATTAAAAAGAAAAACAATATCATTAATGAAAAGTAAAATCATTAGTAAAAAGTAAATTATCATATATTCAGTACAAATTCTCTGTAGAAAGTTATATTATATGTTATAAGGCTAGCTAGTAAATTAGAATATTAAATTTATTTTTGAGGCACGATATAACTTCAAGAAAAGTATATTTCATGATAATATTATATTAGGGTTATTACGTATGTTTTTTTTTAAATATTTATAAATGATTTAATATATAAAAATAGTAATTAAAAAGATAAAATTAAAAAAAATGTGTATAATTATAAATAAAATAAATTTTAGTTTATAAAATAAAAAATATTATAAATAATATTGTGAAAATAATTATTTTATTATTAATAATTATTTAAATTTGAAAATATACTTACTAAAATGTTAAAAGTATAAATGTTTTTTCTTTAATGAGTAATTATTTAAATTAAAAAAAAAGTTATTAAAATGATAAAACTGAAAAAATAGTTTTTTTATTATATTTCTTAATAGAAATTTGCTATATGGAACATTTGGGTTTTCAAAAACCCACTGGAAACCAAATTATAACCCTAAGCATCCTCTACGATCTCAACAGTGATCTTGACCATTGGATTTAAACTTAATGGCTATTAAAGAATATAGTATAAAAAAGCATTAGTTTATCTACTCGAATTTAAAATTCACGAACAAAAAAATTAATTTAATGCAAATTAATAATGCCTCGTTATACTTCCAACAAAACCTCTTCTATAGATAGATACTCAGTATTTTTTCTTGCTCAAATAGGAGAGACAGAACGTAAAGGGGGAAAAAAGTAGGTCATAAATAAATTCGTGAAGGTATTCGGTAAAAGATAAATAAAGAAGTGCTGTATGAACTGTTATTTATCTTAAATTAACGCATTTTTTCATATTTTTATTTATTTTCCCTATTTCCACTCACTTTTTTTTTTATTTATTTCCTTTTTATCAAGTGAATCCATACGAAAATAATTGTTTACCACTCTGAACTGCTTCACTGCAACAAACAATTAATTCAATCTTACCAAACACAATGGGCGAGGAAACGAAATAAAGAGAACAGAAAGGCATATAAATAGTATTATTTTTTACGAATAGAAAGTTACAGATTTTATTCTTTTTTTCTCATCTCTATTCTATTCTAGCTCACGTAGCCTATAGAATTGCTTTAGAATATCAAATTCGAGTCCGAACTCTTGAAACTAACTTTCTCATTCAGCTTTAAAAAAAGAACTTTTTGAATTAAAATTCAAAACAGTTTACCATTTTTGGGAGAATATTTGGAAAAAAAATGGCATAGTGTAAGAGGTTCTGAATTCAGTAAGAGTGGCGCAAGAGGGTAAAGGAATCAAAAGCTTATGATTCCCAATGAAGTGGGAGGATTACCATGGAAGCATGAATTGCAAGCTGTTTCCTCCATGATCTCGGGATATGTGATGATCCATGGTGCTTTCAACACCCCAACCGCTTTTTTTCTTATTTCTATCTAATCACTAATTAAATTTAATAATTACATTACATGTATATTAAATACTAAGAAACAAGTCGTTGGTCGTATCTTTTTCGGACAATATACAACATTTTAGTATTTCAGACTCTGTAGCTTATTAATTTTCAGACTGTAATCTTGTTTTGTGGTTTTTTTCAATTGTTAATATAACCACAACCGCCACCACATCACGTTTGTTGCATGCATTTTTTTTCAAACTCTGCACGGATCATTCTTCGAGTTTTCTTTTATCTTTTAGATTCCTGCAACTAATTTCTTTCATCTTACAACAATATTTGCAGATTATTTATTTAAAGTTCATTGTCATTGTGAAGATAACTTTTACAACAAGATCGATATCTAGTTGAAATTGGAAAGAAATACAAGCATGCATTTTCCTAATTATTTTGATGTAATTTAAGCACAGGGACATTCCTTCAGTAGCACGAAATGGACCTAGGGAGTCTGGTTAAGTTCTGGATTTAACTATTATGTATTGCACACTCATACAATCAGTATCAGAGTTTTAACCTAGCCAACTAAGAGCGTGCTCAAACGGTGAATCAGGTACGCACAATCAGACCGAACCAAACAACTCCCACACCTTAATCTCCCCGTCTAGGCTTCCACTAAATAGCCTAACGACGCCGTTTGAGTCATCGTCACCTCCCGGAAAGGCCACCAACGACTTCACCGGTTTCTCGTGCCCTTCCAACACCGCCCTGCAACTATACCCACTCCTCCCTCTCTCCCGTTGCCAGATCCTAACCGTTAGATCAGCGGACGCACTCGCCAACAAACCCGCCACGTGGATAAGACATAGTATGGCTCCACTGTGACCCCTTAACGTCTCCATCTTCACCGCGCCGTTTTCCTCGCACCCCCACTCCCACCGGCATATCTCGCCGTCGCAACCGCCGGAAAACAACCCCGCGCCCCCTCCGTCCAACGCAAGTGCATTCACCGTCGACTTCTGCCTTCCAATGGTGCTCACCAACACGTGCCGTTTCCCCTCGCAGTCTCTTCTCCAAACCTTGATGCTCCCATCCGCGGACGCGGTGTATACGATACCATCTCGGTTAACAACCAGAGCGTTGATCGCGTCCTCATGCGCTTTGACGGACTCCAAACACCGGAAACTGAACAAGTCCCAGACCTTAAAGCTCTTATCCCACGAAGCCGAATACATGAGCCTCTGGTTCACGGCTAAACCGGAGACAGTGTCGCAATGCTGGATCCAGAGCCTGGACTTGTGGCGGCGCACGCTGACGTAGTTTCGGGGAACGATGCAACGGCGGAGACGGTCGGTAACGGTGGGGAGGGAGGAGAGGAGACGATGTCGTTTAGAGGGAGTGATGAGCCAGACGCGTATCTTGCGGTCTTGGTGAGCGGTGAAAACCCTTGAGTTGGTGAAGGCGATGGACTTGACAAAGCCTGAGGCAGGGCTTTGGTTGAAGGCGTCGATGTGGGAGTAATGGGAGAGGTCGAAGACGTTGATGAGGTTTAGGGAGGCGGCGTAGAGGAGGTTACGGTGGACCGCGAGACAGGTAATGTGGGGTGTTAGGGTTCTAAGGGAAGCCACGCACCGTTGTTGGAGCTTTGCGGAATTGTTCATTTTGGAAGTGAAGGGTGGAGGAAGGTGGAGTGAATGAAAGGGAGTAGCTGAAGCGGGAACATAAGTAGTGGTTGGGATTGGTGTTGTGATGGCACGTGGCGTATCTGTGAGGCTATACACTTGGCAAATGCGGAATGCTCTGTTGAGTACCTTGGTGGGGTAATAAACCAAGTGGTGGGCTCCACCTACGATTTGTTGGACCCCACGAATCACATTAGTCAACCTGCTGCTTCTGCCCAATGTAAATAAGGAAAGAAATGCAGAAATTTTATATGCAATGCAACAGTGTTTCGGTTTTCTTATGTATTACATTCCTTCAAATTATTATCTTGCAAATTTAAGCAACATTTTAATGTCAATATTCATTGCATTTGTTATCAATAAAATATAGATTCATTCAAGACTCTTTATTCTTTTTCTTTTTTTAATGTAGATTCCTTCAAAACTCTACCTCACTACAAACAATTAAATCCACTTATTAAACAGAGATGGTAACATTTAATTCAACTAATTTCATACGAAAAGTATAAGTAAAAGATGAAAAAACAAGTATCTTTTAGCTAATTCATTTAATGTGACAAAATTAATTAAAAATTACTCAATATATGAGAATCTCTTTCTTATATCAATCTAAAGAAGTATTATGAAAAATTCAAATTCTTTCCGGGCATAACCATAAAGAAAACAACCTTTTTCTTTTCACATTTCATAGGTAGTGGATATGTAAAATGGGAGAACCATTTGTATCTTTTAGTTTTAATTACACTTTAATAAAAAAAAATATCTCTTAAATCATATAAAATTCAATATTTTGTTGTTGTGAATATCTAAATAGGACAAACCATCTCGTGGATCTCTTTGTTTCGGAACAAAACAATTCGAATTAGACTCGGTCAACTGGAATGTGTATTATCGATATAGAAGATCTTTCAAATGAGAAGATCCATCGACCAGAGATGAAGAGAAAGAAAGGTCTATCTATTTATTTTAGTTATTTATTAAACCAATGATTCATTATTGGATCAGCTAGCAACAACTATCTCATGATTTAATTATAATATAAATTATTTATGTATAATTATATAGATCAAAATTAACATAGTATATAAATTTAAAAATATTTGGAATAAGTTATTTAATATATTAGTGTTATATTTTAGTAAAGTTTGTTACGAATAAGTTAGGATTTAGGAATCAATTGATAAAATATTTTTAATAAGTAATTTGATTTTCCACTCGTGTACATATATATATATATATATTCACTTTCATTAATTGTTTAATATTTTTTATTAGATTATCTTTTCTTTCAAACCCAATTGAGAGAATGATTTTTTTTACCATAAATCATAGGTGCAAAATTTTGTATTATTATAAATTATTTATTGTTTCATTTATATAAAATTGATATATTATATACATTTTTAAAAGGGTTATATTATACATTTTGTATTAATTTAAAATTATTTTATTTCTCAATTATAGTATATACATTATATTTGATCATCTGACTGTTGTCATTCAGTTTTAACATGCATAATAATAATATAAATTGTTTAATGAATACATAATCAGAATTCACAAGTTTATTATAGGTTTGATACCCAACTTTGTCCCTAGTTTGGTTGGCAAATCTCAATTTAGTCCCTCTTTAGAAAAGTGTTTGAAATTGGTCCTTACTTTTAAATTTTTGAGTCAAAATAGTCCCTTCCGTTAAATAATGACAAACGGTGTTAAATTTTTTTTTCTCTTCTCATTTTCTGTGCATTGCAGGTTTTTGTCA
>NC_028357.1:34593004-34598518 GCF_000741045.1 Vigna radiata var. radiata
AAGGTATTCCAACTAAATTTTTTTGACTTTATTATTCAACAAAGGATATTAAATTTTTTTGTTTTTGTTTAAATTTTATTTTTTATTTAGTTATATACATCATAAAAACAAAATATTATTTAGTTATATACATCATAAAATTTAAACAAAAACAAAAAAATCATTAAAAAATTATATTTTTATTTAATCATATTAAATTTTATTGGGAAAAGTACAATAATCATTAAATACTGCAAATGCTGACAAAAACCTACAATGCACATAAAAAGAAAAGAGAGAAAAAAAGGATTTAACACAACGAAGGGACTATTTTGACTCAAAAATTTAAAAATAAGGACCAATTTCAAACACTTTTCTAAAGAGGGACTAAATTGAGATTTGTCAACCAAACTAAGGACAAAGTTGGGTATTAAACCTTTATTATAATATGTAAAAAAAGTTATAACAATTTAATTTGATCTGTATATTACCCTGTGTAATGTAACAAAACACTGGAAAAAAAAAAGAATACTACTAAGTGATCTATTATGATAATTTTTTTTTTAAAGAAAATAATAATACTGTACAGTAACTATTTGGATATAACCTACCATATTTTAATATATAATTAGTGTACTAATATTTTTTAATATATTATCTAATTCCATTTTATATCACTTTTATACTTTATAGACAAATTTGACGGTTATTTATTAATATTCTTCATCTCTCATAATTTTATGATAAATGGATAAAAGAATTGAACGTTTATTAATTCGAGAAGGAAAAAACATGAATGAAAGAATGAAAAAAAAATGTAATTTTATGCTTATAATTAAAATTAAAAATCTATTTTTTTTTTAGATTATAGAAAGGTTTAGGGTTCTGTCCACAATAATAGGATCATAAACTGTATTATTATTGTTTATTATTTAATGACGTATGATATTGATTAAAATTCTACCAATATAAAGAAAACGTTTTTGCTGTTAGCAATAGTTGTAAAGCTTATTATTATTAGTTGGTAGTCATTATAATTAGTGAATAAATTAATGCATATATAATTGAATAATAAAATTGTAAAATGTATATGAGGGAAGTGAAAATGGTAGAATACATTAGGATAGCTGTATTGATGTTTATTCGATCTAGCTGGCTAGGTCGTCCATTATTACTTCAAACAATGGAGACACACACATGATAGTGAGTTAAATTCTATTCTTTTTAAAAAGTGTGATAATTACTTCTCTTTCTATATACTATTTTACGTTAAAAATTCTAACTTTTTTATTCATCCACTTTAATTTAACCTTTCTTCATTCTTTACTATTTTCACATCTTTATCTTTCTCACCTAATTATGCTCATTTTCTCTTAGATTGTCAACCCTTTTTCATTCGCAACTTTCTTTATCAACCTTCCTTTTCACTGAAATCACATTATTCTGTGTTCTTCAGCCATCATCATATACCAAAGCCAAATGTAAAATTTTATAACATTTTCTTACATCACTAAATATCTTAATTATGTTAAAAGTTCCATATTTAAGAAATTTAGAGTCCTTTTCGCTATAGTTTAAAGTGTCACCATATATTCTTGCATTACCTTAAAGAAATCCCTAGACATCGACAGTTACTTTATTTCTTTTATTTTTTAAAAGTTTAATTTTTATATATATTATCGGTGTAGGAGGTATTTTCACCTGGTTATAACCATATAAAAATCATTTTAGATATGAGTTAATAATTATTACAAAAAAATATTATATTTTAAACGGCAATATATGTAAAATTAAATAATACATGAAAAGGAAATTTTACATTATGCATGTATCACACTTTATATTCAAACCATGAACGTATTCCAATTTTAATACTTAGTCTCGCAAGATGTTTCCCTAGGCAACTCATGTTTCAGCTTCTTCTTTTTCTGTAAGATTTATTTATTTTTTTTAGCAGTCAGAGGTTACATTTTTTTTTATTTTTTGCAAAAAGAAATATTTTTAAAGTTCATTTTGCATTATATTTTCACTTTTTTTTTTTTACCTTCTAAAGTATTTTACCATTTAGATCACCAATAATGATACTTAAAGTCGTATATTGTATTTTGAAGTAACGAGGGGGACAACACAACATATTTTGAAGTCACATATATTTTTTGTGAACACTAAAATCTACACAAATTCTCGTGTACTCTACAATCAAACTTTGACTGTTACTATTTCTTCTTTCTCATTGGAAGAATGTATATGCTTTGAAATGACCATCTATTATGTTATTTTAATGAACTTTTGTATTTATGAGTCTTTATGGTGTACTTATATTGATAACCCTAATATGTCATCAATTGTTTAATCATCTTATTAGTAGTTTGAGTGATTATCAACGTGTAAACTAGATGTATTAGGACATTGTAAATTTATTGTCGAGATATTCTTGAAATATTATTCATACAATTCTTAATATATGGTAATCCTATGTTTTTTTGGTAATTCTCAATTATAAAACTATTTGTGCATGAAATTTTGTAAATCACAAAAGTTCATTTTACTATATATATTTACTACATTTAAAACTATCCAAAATATATTGATCATAAAACCTAATATAATAGTTAGAAAAAACTACAGCTTTTCAAAATATAAATGTATTTATCTCATCGAGTAGTTTTTTATCCTCTTTTAAATTTGCAATATCATTTGTATTATAGAGGTGAAGTGTGATCTTATTAATCATCACATAAAAAAACTCTTAAAAACATTATTACAAATTGCACATATTATATTGCTTATACGTAAATTATTACATCAATTGAAATTATATGTAAAAAGTCAAGTACATATTATATCAAATGTTTAACCGATGTAAAAGTGAATTTGATGCATTTTCTCAACAAAATTCAGTCCAAGACTCTTACTCAACTTCTTTCCATTTAATTTACTAGATTTAAACTATAAAATTAATATATATATATATATATATATATATATATATATATATATATATATATTCACATCAATATATTTTTTTTTTATTTATAAGTTTTTCAAAACCAAAAAGAAACATTCAATCAGTCTTGAGTATATGTGATATCTCATCCAACATTTAGTTTATACTCATTGGTTAGATATGCACATATATCATCTCATATCACTACTCTTCATATTCTTAATAAATTATTTTGAAAAAAATAAGCATAAGAATAACATTTTCACTTAAATAATATATTTCTTACTTGAGTGATTTTTCATTTGAGTGTTATGGTGAAACTTAACTATATATTTTATAAAAATTAAAATTTAATTTGTAGAGTTCTCAAAATGAATTAAAACACATGAATCAATTTGATCCATCACGAATTTGAATAAGGCAGAGTTAAAAAAATTACAAATTTCAATATAAACCAAAAATGAACTCGGTCCATCAAGAATTCGACTCAGATTGAACCTAGGGTGAGCTGAATTGACTCACTAACTCGAACATTAAAACCTCACATCACTCTTAAACGCCAACCCAAAACACAAACATAAACCTTTTTATTTAAGTTTGGGGAAGAAAGGCACACGCTCATGACACTTCATTCACTCTCTACCTTTGTATTTATATTATATTGAAGTTTGAGCTTTATTAAGAAGATGAATAGGTTGGATTAACTTTTGAGATTATTTAGAATTATGATTTAGTTTTTGAGATGAATGATTTATTGTTAGAATGAGAAAAAATAAATTTTTTAAATGAGTTTGAATATTTTGAAATCTGAGTACGTATTAGAAAAAAGTGTTGGATTAAAAAAAAAATTGTAATATTTTAAATAAATAAATCAATCCATTTAATCCACCAACCCATGATAGGTCGAATCGAGTTAAAAAAATTTTAGTTCACTAATAAGTGAGTTAAATTGGATTGACTCACGAGATAATCAATCAAAACCGGACCAGATAACCTGTTTTAATAGTTTTAATTAATCGAGTTTTCTTTTCTCTTAATCAATTCAATCAATTTGTTAATCAAACTATCATCAACCATGACTAGGGATGGCAAAAAAACTCGTGTCCGCGGGTACCCGCAGATTAAACCCGTTGTGGATAGTTGGTACCCGCGGGTACCGGATTTTTTAATACCCGCGAATATTTTTTAAACAGGTACCTAGCGGATAACTGGTCGGGTGGCGAGTACGTTTTTATCCAACGGGTCGGGTTGCTGGTAGGCACTATTCGTGTCCGACCCGACCCGTTGTCATCCCTAACCATGACTTAGATCTTATTCCTTAAGAATCAAAAGATTATATATATATATATATATATATATATATATATATATATATATATATATAAAAGTTAAAGAAGATTTATTTTTATCTAATGGAGTAAACAATTAAAAAAATTAGAAGTTTAATATGCAGGTTGCTATGAAGCATGGGCCTGAATAAGTGTTAATATAACTGTAAAATTAATCTCTTAATCATTTATAAAAATCCTATTAATAACCTCCATCAAAATATTCTCTTTAAGTTTATAATATAGAAACAAAAAACTTGTACGTTTTAAGAAAAGTTAAGATCACTTTAGTTAACCCATGATTTTTTGTAAACTTTTAAAAATCAACATAGTGACTTTTGTTAATTATCCACTACATATATATAATGCAAACTTTATCATATTTATTCTTATTCTGTGATCTTTCTCCGCATATGAACTCTGAATCATATTTTATTGATTGCATATGTTACTTCCTCTATGAAAAGTTCGTTTGAATGAATAAAGTATACATACATTTTTTGCATCGGTCATAAAACTATATATCAATAATTTTCTATTGTAGGGAGACATTATTAAGATACCTGTGCAAGAAACATGAGTTTGATGAAATATGTAGAATCCCACCGAATAGGAATAAAATATGTTTTGTGGCCCTCGAATATTACAAAACATGTAAATGGCAATCGCAAAAGCATTAAACAAACAGTGTATCGTAGGGTTCCATTTAAAAACTAGTTGTGCTTACGTGCCTGCACAGAATCATATCATTGCCATAAGGTTCGGTTTAGCGCTCTAGCTATGAAACGTGTCATTCTATGTCTCATTTTTGTCATTGCTTCCCTCCAATCCAAAAATTATATTCTTTTGGGTTCATGGAATCAAACTTATGTTTTCTTCATTCATGATTATATGTATATATGTAACAGACCACTTAGTTGATTTTAATATTCGAATAATATGAACCAAAACGCATGTATATCGCTGATTACGATTCCTTGGTGCCTTTTTCTAAGTGAACAAAAAAGGTCATGGAGATAAATTAGTGCGCTGACTTAAGTGCTGACCACATCGCTAGGAACACTTAGGTTTCTAGCCAGTGTTTTTAAGAGTTTTGAGACTCTTCCTTTCACGTTATGGTTGGGAAAAAAAATGTCAAGATTTTGCTTTTTGTCGAATGTAGGTGTAATTGATGATATATATATATATATATATATATATATATATATATATATATATATATATATATATATATATATATATATATATATATATATATAT